>NC_081557.1:134383775-134424280 GCF_022355385.1 Mustela nigripes
GGGGTGTAGATCCTTATGCACAGTTTCTAGAATGTAGTTCTCACTCTTTAAATATGGTAAACTAAATAGACATTATTTGCCTCCCACACACCAAAATAATGGGACAGGTACAGGATACTTGTAGACAGTCCAGTTCAAGAGAAGGGAGATGGGAGGCAAAAAAAAAGTCACTTCATGGGACACCTGGTGGCTCATTTGGTTAAGGGTCTGACTTCATTTCAGCTCAGGTCATGATTTGAGGGTCATGAGGTTGAGCCCCATGTTGGGCTCCACACTGGAAGTGGAGCCTGCTTGGGGTTCTCTCTCTTCTTCTCCCTCTGCGTCCTCCTTCTCTCCCTCTCTCAAAGAAAAAAAAAAAAAAAAAAAAGGTCACTTCATACTAATTCTGAAATCTGGCTGGGTGGGCACATGCTGGAAATTGATTGAATAGGTTTCAAGAATGGAAATAGTTCTCTATGGCCTCAGGCTATGCTACCAGATTCTGGTTTTAGCTGAGTCATCCCTTTGCTACCCACCCCTCAATGAAAACTAGCATTGGTTTACAAATGATTAGTTTTATAAGCCTGCTTCCTTTTAGTAGAATTTTATGGGTCTGAAGACCATTTTTTATTTTTTACTGTTTCCATTAAAGACATTGTTGCTTAAAGATAATATAAAAGACATTATTGTTATATTGTGAATATAGTTCTCTTAATATCCTTGTGGCTCTTCTATAGCTTTTTGAAGATTATTCATTTAGATGTCAAAAGACAGAACCACAAGTCTCTTTGTGATAGGCTTTTCTCTACCTTGGGCTCCTGTTGAGGCTGCTGTGGTATAACATTGTTTCTTAGATGTTTTCTTGTTTTGTTTTGTTTTTTAATTTCAGAGGATATGTTATAGACACCCTTGATCTCCTGAAAGAACATTTGGTTTGATACCACCTTTGGCCTTTCTGACATTTTAACAAAAGCCTTTATAATCACATCATAAGCTTAATCTCTAGACCATGTTTTCCTGGAAATGTTATGTATTCAACATTTGCTCAGAAACCAATTCTTAATTTTGGTATCATTTTTCATTTGAAAAGTTTCCTATTTTCATATTTTACTATAAATAGCACAAAGAAATCAAGTGTCATATTTAACACTTTCCTTAGAAATTACCTTTGCTAGATTACCCAAGTAATTGGGCACATTTGTCCTTCATATTTTAGTGTACACAGTAGTGTTGCTAATCTTTTTTATTATATAAGATATATTTCTCTTCCTACAGTTTCCAGTAACCTATTCCTTACTGTGTTTTTTTGCCTCAAGGGCACTATCCTCAATGACTAGAATTCTATGAACAGCCTACTGAAGGCAATTTAGAATTCTTCCAGCATACTCCTCAAAATTATTCCAAACTCCTTCCATGCTCAATTCCAAAACCAGTACCACATTTTAGATATTTATTATGACACCACTCAACCTGCCACTACTTGATATTAGTTACTTATTGCTTTATAAAAAAATAAAACAAACAAAAATCCCCCACACGCTAGCCAATTAAAATAAGCGAACAACAAAAACAAAAGCAAAATGATTATTTTCTCATTGTTCTTATGGGCTGGGAACCCAGATATGACTTAGTTGGCAATTCTGTGTCAAGGTAGTGTAGTCTTCCCTTAACTGTAGTTTTACTTTCCAAGGTTTCAGTTACCCTGGGTCTAGAAGTAGATGATCCTCCTTCTGACTATTGTCAGACAATCAGCAGTAGCCTAGCACTACACCCCAATGCCTACATGATTTACCTCATTTCATTTCATTTCATTACATAGGCATTATATCATTTCACACCATCATAAGAAAGATGAGTACTGTAGAAGACATTTTGAGAGAGACCTCACATTCATATAACTTTCATTATAGTATATTGTTGTAATTGCTCTATTTTACTATTGGTTACTATTGTTAAACCCTTACTGTACCTAATTTATAATTTAAACTTTATCATAGGTATGCATGTATCATAGTAAGAATATAGTATATACAGGGTTTGGTATCATCTGCAGTTTCAGGCATCCTCTGAGGGTCTTGGGATATATCTCCTGCAGATAAAGAGAGACTACTGTATCTTGAAGTGTGCAATGAAAATATCAATTAGGGCTGTGGTCTCATCAGATGACTTTACTGAGGGAACAAGTGTTTCCAATCTCATTCACTTGGTGGTTTGCAGGATTTAGTTTAGTTATTTGCAAAACACCTCAGGCTAAACTGAGGAGCACCTGTCTATCCTGAACCACAGCCTGAAAGTCACTGCAGTATTCCATGCACCCAAACAATAAACATCTGTGTATTTAGTCATGGAGTTAGTGACTTTATGGCAAGGAAAAGTGAGCTTGGAAAAAAACAATTGCTATTGTCTAGCAGAATCCTGATGATATCTTTTAAAGATTATTATGAAGTAATTCTGTTAGGAAATTCTTAAGTAGATAAATGTCTATTCACTCAATTATGTATCCTTTAAGTTAACTGACTTTATCTAACATTTTATTACTAGGATTTAACAATGGAAATAGAAGCCACTCTAGTTATTCTGAGTGTGGAGATATTCAATACTGGAAATTATATCGGTTTTCAAACCACTGGTAGTGTGGGAGAACAAAGTTTAAGACAGTTTTCAGGAAATTCCAAATTATAGTGATGACAAGGTAACCATCACTAATAATATTAGCCACTTTCAGCTCTGAGGTAAGCAATCCTCAGGAGAATTCTTCAAGCCATAGATATTTGCTATCTCTCAAAGCCTACAGACCTTCTAGCAAAAGCATAGTGGCACTGCTTTTCTTTTATGTTCCCCAAATTTTGACCAGTTGCCTCCACAAATAGAATGTAACTCAAGCTCCATACCAAGGAGGTCTTGATATTATAGTTTCTCAATTTCACTTCCTTGAAATACAAGGGATAACTTAGAAGAGTGAATTTGGTAGTTAGTAGCAATGAATGCTATCCAAGAGTACATGCTTGATTCTCTTGGCATCCTTATATATCCTCCATAGAAAGTCAAAAACAGGGGCACCTGGATGACTCAGTTGGTTAGGTATCTGCCTTCAGCTTAGGTCCTGATCTCAGGGTCCTTGGATCAAGCCCCACATTGGGCTCCCTGCTCGGCATGGGGCTTCCTTCTCCCTCTCTCTGGTTCTCCCTGCTGCTTGTGTTCTCTCTTTTTCTCAAATAAATTAATAAAATTTTTTAAAAATCCCAAAATCCAAACCCAAACAAACAAAAAATAGTGAATTTCAAGAAACAATGCTGGAATACAGATTTGAAGTTTAAAAAAGACATAAGTAGAAGATGTAGAGACTACATGTCATCTAAGAAGTTTTACATAATGACATTCAAATTCTGATTAAATGAAATGGAATTTTGTACTCTGTTTTCTTCTTATTAAGATAAATTTAAAGGTTAACATCCCATTGGCCTAACTCTTTAATTCTAGATCTGTGGGGTCTAGATTTCCAGAAAATATGCTAGGACAATATCCTGAATTCAAAAAGTACTGTCTCCTAGATGACGCCAACCTCTATTTTAATAAGCCATTACTTTATTCTAAAGGTCACATGTTTCTGTATGTTAAGGTTCATATTAAGGTTGGAAAATATCATACTTATTCCATTGCCTAACATTTCTCACTGTGATGTGATTTCCTCATTCAGAAGCATCACTATGTATAATACTATAATAATTTACAGTAAATCAAACATAAATCTGGAAGAAACCTGACTGGCATAGGAATAAAACTTAAGTCCAGAATGTGTTAACTTAATTGAGGACAATTTACTACCTTTTGCTTTCTGACAGAAATATAGTATACTTTACTTAACATTAGGTTCCTGGCTAGTCCCAGTAAAGTATGGCCATACTGGAAGCTGAGACAAACTCGGCATTTGGCAGTGATGAAGTCGGCCTTGGTGAAGTGAAGACCTTTTTATTAAATGATGTATGTTTTTCATTCTTATCTGTAGTCACTTATTTTGAGAAACAAAATGACCATGCAATGAGGAGCCAAGGAAAAGTAGGTTTACTGAAATATACATAAAAGTGATGGATAATAAACAGCCTGCTGGGTAGTAAGGCCCCTTTGGTAAGCCCTCCTATGGACACACATATTAACTAGTCCTATTCTGAAAGTCAATTCACTGTGTTTTTCTATATTTTCATAATCAATTTTCTTATCTGTCCTTCCAAGTCCTTGATTATCAGAATAAGTGTTGGCTTCTTGCATCTAACCATCTCTATTTCCATGAAAAGTGGAAAATAAGATGCTCCAATATCATCTTATGTGGAAGATTTACTTTTTCTAATGTCCCTAAATTTAATCATTCCAAATGGAATTGTACTATGGTAATAGATCATTTTCAATATATGCTAGCTTATCATCCAGAACTTTCTGTAAAAGGGGCTCTTCTTTTCCTTACTCATTTAACTGATGGCCTAAACTTTTTATAGACATATATGTACATATAGAGATAGGTACTGCACTGGTCAATAGTTGAACCACAGGGCCTATAAAGAAATTGCTATCCTGAAATTTACTTGTGTCTAAAGCAACTGCTCAAGCTAGACATCATACATGTCAATTATACTTAAGGAAGTGGTCTCTGTTATTTAGGACTCTGTGGCTAGATGTATCTAAAGCCACCTATTTCATTTTGGGCATTTCTGGTCACATGATCACATGTCACTGAAGAGTCATAATTCACCGTCTATTGGATCCTGGTAGAAATCCAAAGAGCTGATTTGTCAAAGATGTTACTTTCTTTTTCTTTTCTCTTATTTATTTTGTTTGTTTTGTTTTTTGTCTTTTCTTTTTTTATGTTTTAATTTAATTTAATTTAATTTAGGAGTGAGAGAAAGGGAGCAAGCATGAGTGAGGGAGAGGCAGAGGGAGAGGAAGAGAGAGAATCTCAAGCAGGTTTCATATCCAGCACAGGGCCCAATGTGGGGCTCAATCTCACCACCCTGAGATCATGACCTGAGCCAAAACCAAGAGTCCTATGCTTAACTAATTGAGCCATCCAACCACCCCAAAGACATTACTCTCTAAAGATGGAATAGCTGTGCTTCAAAATCTAGTGTCATTTCTGTCTAATGCAGGCTGCCATCATTATTGTTCAGCATCCCAGCTGACCACAGATATCTCAAGCACACAATATTACTGGGGCACATCAGTGAGTTGAGGAACAACTTATTCTTCAGGACAGATACCAGCTGTGTAGCCATTTCTTTCTTTGCATCTCACAAAAGGAGGTAAATTTTGAGCCAAAAACTAAATTAGGTCAAAGCAGAGTTCCAGAATGATACATATTTATTAGCAGTAGGTGATTCAAATCAATAAAGGGAATATCAGAAAGCAATAATGTTGATAAATTAGAAAGATAATTACAGTGACAGAACTTGAAAGAGGAGAAACAAAATATTTAGGAAGTCATTTAGTTTGAGTAGGATATATTAAGGTCTATGGTAAAGGCCATAGCAATAATAATAGAGGAAATGAGATTCGATTGAGAATTTTCAACATGAAGAATAGTTTGGATTAGTGGCTGATTTGTTAGGAAAGAGAAAGGACTTGAGATGATGCTCAAACTTCATGTTTTAGCAATTGGTTGAGTAAACGTACCCTTAACAAAAATATGGAATGGAGTAGAGTCTCTGCAAAAGGGATGAAAATGAGTAGAGTTGAATTTTTTAACAGGTTTATTTTGAGGTGAAGCCTGTGAGATAAAAAAGGCTGAAGCAAAAAATAGAAGCTTGAGCTACTGATTCAGAAGTCATAATATTTGGCTATTGGTAATTAAATCCACTGAGGCTGATAATGTACCCTTTAAAACTGAAAAATAGAACTATTGATGAACAACTATCATTTAGCAACAGACATATATGAATATTTGTCAGTTGGTCACCTCAGTCTATGAGGATCTATAGTGTCAAAATGTATTAATATTGATTTTTAAGACATTTATTTGAGAGACAAAAAGAGAGAGAGTACAAATGTATGAGCAGGGGGAGGGGCAGAGCGAGAATGAGAAGGAGACTCCCCACTGAGCCAGGGACGCTGACTTGGTGCTCAATCCCAGGATCCTGGGATCATGACCTGAGCCAAAGGCAGATGCTTAACTAACTTAGTCACCCAGGTGCTCTTCAAGATGTATTAATATTCATAAGAGCATGTCAAGATAATTTTTCTCAAGTCAATCATTTTATAAGTTATAACTTCATAAAGCTAAGTTTTCATGAGATTACATAATATATTCTAGACAAGAGTGGATAAAGCATAACTAGAACCTGATCTGTCTTGCTCCTAGTCTAGTGTTTATTTAATTATACCACTTGCCCTGCAAGTTAGCAGAAAGTCATATAGTCTTAGTGACTCTGAGTTCCAAGAAAAGCAGTGAAAAAGCATTCAGAAAGAGTGAATCAGGATGAAATAAAAAATCTAAGCAGACCAATAATGAGTAAAGAAATTAAATAAGTAATCAGAACCCACCTCATAGAGAAACCCTATAACTGGATAGCTTTACTGGTGAATTCTACCAAATGTGTAAAGAATTAGCACCAATCCTTCTGAAACTCTTCTAAAAAGAAATGAAGAGGGAATACTTCCAAACTTATTCTATGAGAATAGCATTGCCCTGCCATCCAAGTCAGATAAGGATATTATCAGAAAAGGATATTTGAGCCAACATCCTTGATGAACATGGGTGCAAAAATTCTCAACAAAATATTAGCAAACTGAATTTCAAGAACTCATTTAAAGAATTATACACCATGACCAAATGGGATATATCTTTGCAATATAAGGATGGTTCAACATATGTACAATAATAAATGCAATACATCACATTAAAAGGATGAAAGATAAAAATTGCATGATATTTTTATAATAGATATAGAAAGTCACTTGATTATTGTGGGATAACCTAGCTTATCCTGAGAAATAAATACATTCATAAAGTAAATTTGGAAAACAGGTAAAAGTTGGAAGAAGAAAAAAATAACATCCATAGTACATTCACAAAGCTTTTATTTTTGGTGGCAGTTGATATGTTTGTTGTTGAAAATTCAGAAAGAAATTATCAAAAGAAAATAAAAAATAAAATCATTTATATTCCTACTTCCCAGACATAGCCACTGCTACCATGACATGTATCATGAAAGTATGTGAATTTTTAAATAGTAGAGTTATAATTTGCATTTTTTATTGCCTGCATTAAAGATATATATAAAACAATGTATCTCAAAAAAACCCCAATGTATCTCAATACAATGTATCTTTTATTCTTAGTATGACAATATTATAATTTGTTTAATTTTTTATGAATTTTTAATTGTGAAAGCTCATTATATAAAATTGAGTGGCTTATTGTATTACATACTTACTCTATATATTTTTGGTATATTTGGGAAATTAGTTATTCTATTTTTATGTATGTTCTCTAGATGTTCTCCCAATGTACGGTTTAACTCCAAACTTTGGAGTTATGTAAAGTTATATAAAATTATATAAAATTTGGAGAATATGAAGTCTTTTATGTCATATATTTTTAAAATACTAATAGAGTCTTTGGAATTTTTTTTCTTAAATTCTTCCGGGTTTCATATCTTTTTAAAATAAAGTTGCTCCACTGATATCCAGGATCTATAAAGAAGTTCTCCAACTCAACACACACAAAACAGATGATCATGTCAAAAAGTGGGCAGAAGACATGAACAGACACTTCTCCAACAAAGACATACAAATGGCTATCAGACACATGAAAAAATATTCATCATCACTAGCCATCAGGGAGATTCAAACTAAAACCACATTGAGATACCACCTTACACCAGTTAGAATGGCCAAAATTAGCAAGACAGGAAACAACATGTGTTGGAGAGGATGTGGAGAAAGGGGAACCCTCTTACACTGTTGGTGGGAATGCAAGTTGGTGCAGCCACTTTGGAGAACAGTGTGGAGATTCCTCAAGAAATTAAAAATAGAGCTTCCCTATGACCCTGCCATTGCACTCCTGGGTATTTACCCCAAAGATACAGATGTCGTGAAAAGAAGGGCCATCTGTACCCCAATGTTTATAGCAGCAATGGCCACGTTGCCAAACTGTGGAAAGAACCAAGATGCCCTTCAATGGATGAATGGATAAGGAAGATGTGGTCCATAGACACTATGGAGTATTATGCCTCCATCAGAAAGGATGAATACCCAACTTTTGTAGCAACATGGATGGGACTGGAAGAGATAATGCTGAGTGAAATAAGTCAAGCAGAGAGAGTCAATTATCATATGGTTTTACTTATTTGTGGAGCATAACAAATAACACGGAGGACATGGGGAAATGGAGAGGAGAAGGGAGTTGAGGGAAATTGGAAGGGGAGATAAACCATGGGAGACTATGGACTCTGTAAAACAATCTGAGGGTTTTGAAGGGGTGGGGGGTGGAAGGTTGGGTGAGCCTGGTGGTGGGTATTATGGAGGACACGTATAACATGGAGCACTGGGTGTGGTGCATAAACAATGAATTCTGTTATGCTGAAAAGAAATTAATAAAAAAATAAATTAAATTAAATTGCTCCATCCAATTACAACAAAAAAAAGAAAGAAAATGACTTGATAAAATACATATTTTCATGATAAAAATCGTCAACTGATTTTGTATAAAAGGAAGATACCTAAACATAATAAAAGCCACATGTGACACACTCACAGCTAGTGTTCTATTCAACAGTAAAAACTGAAAAGATTATTCCTCTAAGATCAGAAAAAAAAGGATGCCCATTCTCACCACTCTTATTCAAAATAGCACTCAAAGTACTAGCCAGAGCATTTAAGTGAGACAAAGAAATAAAAAGGCATCCAAATCTGAAAGGAAGCAATAAAATTTCTTTATTTGTAGATGATATGATCTTATACAGAAAATCCCCAAGAGTCCCCAAAATGCTGTTGGAACTAATGAATTCAGTAAAGTTGAAGGATATAAAATCAACATATAGAAAAAGTCAGGTTTCTATACTCAAATAACAAAACATCTCAAAAAGAAAAAAAACCTATCCTATTCATAATAGCATCAAAATAATAAAATAAATAGGAATATATTTTAATTAAGGAAATAAAAGATCTGTATAATAAAATGTGTAAGACTTTCATGAAAGAAATGGAAGCTATGAACAAGTGGAAAGACATCCTTTCTTCATGAATCAAAAGAATTAATATTTTTAAGACATTTATACTTCCTAAAAGCCATTTACAGATTTAATGCAATCCCTATTCAAATTCCCAATGGCACTCTCCACAGAAACAGAATAAAAAGCAATTATAAAGTTGTATGGAACCACAAAAGATCCCAAATGGCCAAAACAATCCTGAGAGAGAAAAACAAAGCTGGAGACATCACACTTCCTGATTTTAAACTATACTACAAAGCTATAGTAACTAAAACTGTATGGTACTGGCATTAAAATAGACACATAGACAAACAGAACAAAACAGAGAGCTCAGAATCAAATAACTTTGTTTACAATCAACTAATATTCAACAAGAGAACCAAAACACCAAATGGGAAAAAGACATTTTCTTTGATAAATTGTGTTGGAAAAACTGGTTAAACATATAGCAAAATGCAATTGGGCATTTGTTTTACATCACTCACAAAAAATTAATTAGAAGTGGATCATTAACTTAATGTAAGACCTAAAAACATAAAACTCCTAGAAGAAAACACAGAGAAGAAAGTCCTTGTCATTGATTTTGGTGTTGGATATGAGACCAAAAGCTCAAACAACAAAAGCAAAAATCAGTAAGTGAGACTAGATCATAGATCATATTTAAAAGCTTCTGCATAACAAAAGAAATAATAAGATAAAAAAAAAACTTACAGAATGAGAGGGCATTTTTGCAAATCATACTGGATGAGGAATTAACATCCAAAATATATAATTCATACAACTCAAAATCAGCAACAAAAATAATCAAATTTTTAAAATAGGTAAAGAACTAAATAAATATTTCTCCAAAGAAGACATATAAATGACCAATAGGAACACACACACACACACACAAAACCTTAACATCACTAATCATCAGAGAAATGTAAATCAAAGCCAAAATGAGATACTATCTCATACCTCATACCTACACATATGCATACACATATGCATGGAATAGTATTCACCCACAAAAAAGGACATCCTGCCATTTGTTATAACATGGATAGACCTTGAAGATATTATGCTAAGTGAGACAAGTCCAACAGAGAGACACAAATACTACAATGATATCAACTACTATATATCAAATGCTGTATGATATCAAATACTATATCAAATACTATAATGATATTATAGGTGCAATCCTAAAAAAAAAAAAAAAACAAGCTAGTAATAGGACATATATTTTTTTTTCAAGATACAAACTTAAAATGAATAGTAAATAAGCTCCGGAGGCACAATATCATTAGTATAGATTACAATATTGTAATAGCATCCTCAAACATGATAGAGTAGGTAGTTAGCTAGATATGATCAGAGAATGGGATTGTTCCATTGTTGAAAAAGACAGAAACAGCCAACCACCTCCAGAATGCAAGCAGCTGGGAAAAACCTCCAAGAATATGCTGTACTCTTCCCTATAAGCGCTGCCCTAAAGTAACCTCTAACTTCATTATAATACATTTACATCGTGGTTTTGACCCCCTTTCGGAGGATGACTGCCATGAGAGTTCCAACAAGGACTACATAAGGCTAAAGTCTCTCCCCACCCAACCAACGGGAGGAGTCCCTTAGAAGATTGGAGGCAATCTCAGTCATCGACCCATAATCCTTGCAGTTATTAAAAAAAGAAAAAAGAAAAAAAAGAGCTGTTGCCACCTCCACCCACTCTCCTTCTCTGAGAGTGAACTTTCGCTTTGACCACTGTTAAATTCTTGCTTGCTTAAGAGTTTGGCTCTGAATTCTTTCTTGGTGGAACTCAAGAACCTGAGGCCAGGGAACAGAACTATCTGATAACAAACGTGCTTAGAGAGTACATCTTAATTATTTTAATCACTAAAGAGAGAGGACAATTATGAGGCACCATTAGAGGTGCTAATGATCACCGCAAGGGCAATTTTACAATATATAAATGCATCAAATCACAATGTTGTAAACGTTAAATTTATAACAATGTTATATGTCAAATATACTTCAATTGTTTATTTATTTATTTTTAACCTAAAAAAATAAAAAAGAAATCATTTAGACTCAAGCCTGTTTTATGCTAGTTGTATCATGCTGAGAGACTGCCATGAAAAGGATGTTCACAATGATGGTGCAGCTAAAAAGCAAACCACAGGCCTAAATTGGGGTCACTTAAGCCAAGTAATTGATTTGGGACTTAATACCTAACCTTAATTGCACTTTATACCTTCTCCAGAAATGTAGTCTTAACTGGTCGGTCAGGTATTTTCTGATAAGCACCAATGAGGTAATCTGTCACATGGGCCCTTCCACAGTCTTAAGCAAGATAAAGTTCTCTGAATAAAACTTCCTGCCCTTGCCCCTCAGGGAATCTGACCTTCCTGAAACAATTCTGTCTTTTCATTGGCTAATAATATCTTGTCCTCCCCTCCCCTCCATAAAAACCTTCCATTTTGTGAAACTCCTTGGAGTTTTCTTGATAGGATTCTGTTCCAGTTCATGAATCATTTAATAAAACCAATTAGATCTTCATATTTATTTGGTTGCGTTTTGTTTTTTTCTGCAGTACCCAAATTAAAACTAATCACCTATAACCACTGTCCACCTTTAACCCATGCTAACTCCTTTATCATTTTATTTATTTCTTCCCCCATGGACTTATTTATTTTCAGTCTTTAACAACATAAATACATAATTTTATTTTCCATTTGGGTTATACCTAAGTGCCTCAGTGCTTAGAGCTGGATATATCTTTTCACTTTAACCTGTACTTATTCCTAAAGGACTAAAGTATTTGCTGAAGCTGCAATTCAGTAATACCATATTTTTTTAAAGTTAATTTACTGAGAAAACATTCAGAAACATATTTTTTTTCTTTTTTAAGAGACTCCTTTATTCATTTGTTTCTATTAATTCAAAATAATTTTCTTTGTTTATGACAGATGGCTTAGGGACACCAATCATATTTCTGCAATAACAAGCCACAGAATTTAAGTCCCAGTTCAATAACCCATGGAGTGAACTATAAGGTGGTTCTTCAAGCTCTTAAGGTTGTTGTCAGCATGATTGCACATTATATTGGAAAAACTGGTTTATAAGGTGAAAAAATGTTACACAAGGAAGGACCGGATACTATTTCTATTCCCCTGTTCTTTGCATTTCTTCCAATGCAGCTATTTTTCATATAAGTCAATAAAGTACCACCTTTATCTCTCAGTATAAAGAACACTTTCAGGGATGCTGTTAGTGTATGTTTCTAAAACACCAGAAAAAGGATTAAGTCACACAGGAAAAAGAGTGTGGCTCAAGAACTGAATTTATCCATGTTGAGAAAAACATTTTGAAGGGCATCAGAAAGCAATGGTTTATCAGATATTCAAGGTCAGCTTTTTGCCTGCAGGGTAGAAGCAATTTATGCATATCATTAAATTTGTTTACATTCTGTTCTGTTTGTCATGTCCTCTCACAATGTCCTTATACTGGTTTTATCCTGAGAAATCTGTTGAAATTGTTAAATATACAGATTGCTGCATTCCCCTTCCAGAGATTCTGGTGGAGTGGATTCAGGGTAGGGACCAGAAATCTATATCACTGATCTGCCCCAGATGACTCCAATGCAGCCAGTAGATGAACTAGGAAACAGAGTCCTATTATAGTTACCTTAGAGTCTGGTCTTAGTAAAATCATAAAAATAGACCTAAATTTTATTTACGACTCAATTTATGGATTTAGGTCAGTTATGAGACCTACTTATTTTTGCACAATTCCTATACTAGTCTATAAAATTTGCTGAAGTACTTTGTTTCTCTAAGGGACCTGACTCAAATAGCATCATTACAACTGCTTCCTCCACCCCAAATTTTATCTCTTCAAAAATCCTTGTTATCTGAATTAGACCCATCATGCCCAAAGTTCTTATTTATTAAATGTTTCCTTTGTGTTATAGTAAGTGAAAGTTGAATTTTGAGAATGTATTTTCAAGAAATAATTTTCTTTTCAACACATAGTTCATGTTTTGCTAGAGTTTCCTCAACTACCCTGTGGACAATGTGCTTAGTATTTACCATATCCTGTAGTGTCCATTTGGAATTGGCTTTCATGCAGTGTTAGGAGATACATACGAATGACCTCATTAACGATTTGGGTGAAAAGAGCAAGGAATATATCTTTAATCTAATCCTTTAGTTTTTTGCACAGAACCTATGAGTTTTACATCACACTGACTTGGGGAGGAAGAAGTCTGTTGTAATTTACAGAGCGTTTCCAATATTAGATCTTCTGAGAGGCAGTTATTATTGCCAATCTCATTTTACAATAGAGAAACCTGCCTCAAAAGTGATTCTCTGGAAAAGCTCAAACCAAATCCTAACCCACCACTTCTTTTATTGATTTTGCCCACAGTGAGTATCCCTGTTTGGGGATGCAGGTGTTTGGGGCTAACAGCCTCTTTCCTTCCTTTCTTTGCTTTCCTTTTCCATGAGCCCAGGAAACTCATTTGCAAATACATGTCCCCACATTCTTCCATCCAGAAAAGGAAATGATAATATAAATGGGATATTCTTAACTGAGTTAGGGAAGATTAGGTCTTCACAATTCTAATTTTTCTTAAATATCCTTCCCGGGACACACATATCATCTCCATCTTTTCTACAGCTTTATTCCTGAGCGGTACCCAAAAGGACTACTACAAACACATATGCTGTGCAGTGTTTAGGGCACAAATCTGTATAAGAAGAAACTTCTGTGTAAGTTTTAGTTTTTTAGTAAATTTTTTAGTAAGTTGTTGCCTTTGCTTACACAAGACTTAATTAAAGATGTACCACTAATAGCTAATTGGGTCACTAGGTCATAACTTAAAAATAGAAAAATATCTAACTTAATTTAAAATATAGTCAAGATATTATCCATAAAAGAATGGATAGGAAGTACTGTAATTTGAAGTAGGTTGAGTACAGCTTGAAATCAATTAAGAAGAGTTAAAGGTGCGCCTGGGTGGCTTAGTGGGTTAAAGTCTCTGCCTTCGGCTCAGGTCATGATCTCAGGGTCCTGGGATCGAGCCCCACATTGGGCGCTCTGCTTTGCAGGGAGCCTGCTTCCTCCTCTCTCTCTCTCTGCCTGCCTCTCTGCCTACTTATGATCTCTGTCTGTCAAATAAATAAATAAGATCTTTAAAAAAAAAAGAGACAGTTAAATACTTATAGATTGCATTGATTCTCTGGACTGTCAATTAAAAAAACAATTGGGGCGCCTGGGTGGCTCAGTGGGTTAAAGCCTCTGCCTTCGGCTTGGGTCATGATCTCAGGGACCTGGGATGGAGCCCCACATCAGGCTCTCTGCTCGGAAGGGAGCCTGCTTCCCCTCCTCTCTTTCCCTGCCTTTCTGCCTACGGTAATCTCAGCCTGTCAAATAAATAAATAAAATCTTAAACAAAACAAAAACAAAAAACAGCTGAAAACTGGATCTTGCATTTTCCTGAATAAAAACAGTCCTAAAATCCAAATGTTTCCACTTAAATAACTACAAATAAAAACAGTACCCACAATCACTTAATCCCAAACATTTTATCGTATATAGAGTAGCTGCCTACCTTGACTAAATTAATCTCTACTGTATGCTATGACCTTTCCTATCACTTTTTATTATGAGATTGTCCTTAGTGAAATTTTTTTGATGTGCCTATACCTTTCAAACTGCAGAGGGGGGAAAAAAAGAAGAACCTAAAGGAAAAGGTCACAGCACGGCACTGTGTGCAGCTCCAATTTCAAGGGAATATGAAATTCGGATACTGAGTAGCTCTGGATCGCTTCCATGAAGCTGTCAGGAGAAAGCTGCAGCGTTTAATGATCACAGGCCTCTATGTTCAATTGAGTGTGACTCGATGAAGCAAGAATTCAAACTGAGTCTCCATGGCGAATTGTCTGCTGATTGAGATGTAGCTCAGTGAGAGGAAAATGTTCCCAAGGGACTGTGATTCTATTGAGAAAGCAGGAGCAAAACCTGATTTCAGGTTTCGGAGTGCACTTCAATTTAGGTCCAGTGTAGGATTCTAATTCAGTAAATAAGGAAAGAATGGGTTGAAGTTTTTAAAGTGTTTTCCTTTTCTTGTTTATTAGATATTCCAAATATTGCTGAGGAACTATTTTTTATTTCACAAAACCTCCAGAAAACTTACCTTCACTTCAGTAAATCATGATCTTTATCAGCTTCTTATCCTCTACTATACCTAGATTTTCAAATAGTACGTGTTACTTAAGTCAAAATAGATCAGTTTTTATTGAAATAAAAGCAGGCCAAAAAGTATAATACTATCCAAATTATTTTTTGTGCATATGTAATAAAACTGCATTTTATCACACAACCTAAGTATTGGGTTACAAAATGCTCTGAAGAATATTTAAGCAGGAGCTATGTAGAAGTCATGTGATCCAACCCATCCATTTCACAGATGAACAAATTGAGAGTCCATAGTATACTCCAACTTGCACATTAGCATGTCCAACATACTTCTCTCTTTTTAATAAGAACTCTCAAGGTTAATAATGAATAATTTTGTGATTATATGATAAAACTTCTTTCCTTCTAGTGTGAAAGTTCATTGAAGATTTCTCTGATTTCTCAGATCATATTTCTCTGCTTCTTAATATTTACTATATCAACAGTATGGCTATATCATGGGTCCTAAATTTATATTTGTTCTGTTAAGTTACTGGGAAAAACAAATATAAAACCTCATAACTCCAATTTCAAATTATCACTAGAGAATCTTGTTAGAACACCTAGATTCAGTTTTCATCAAATCCTGCTAGAGGACTGGACTACATAGTATAAAAACTATTACTAGCATTCCAAATTTGAAGCTACAAAAGCGGAGCAGTGGGTTAAAATGAGTTCAAAATGTACACAAAAGGGAAATTACAAATCTTTTCTTCAGCTGTATATGTTCCTTGTGATTTTTACTTCTTTGTAGACAAAGCTGCTATTTTTTTAAACATACCTAGACATAAGCACAACAATTTGCATATAGAAGGCGCTCCCTCAATAGTAAATTTAGTACTCTAAATTTAGATATGTAATAAATATTAGAATTTTTAAAATTCTGACTTTACTTTTATTATCTCATTTTCAAGGTCATTGTCATTATCTTTACTAACATATAAATTAGAAATAAACTTCCATATATCTATTAAAAATCTATGTATATTTGTGGATAACTGTATCAAGTCAGCATGTATGTAAGTGTTGAATTGCTATGTTGTAAACCTGAAAATAATATCACACTGTTAATTTTTTCAAAAGTGTGTGTGTGTGTATATATGTATGTATACAGACACACACACATACAAATGTATATATATATGTGTGTGTTTAAAAAAATCAGCATGTGGGAATATATGTATGAAATAAAAATATGTAGCTCAAAATAGTGTACAGATAAAACATAGATGAAAAATCAGTGGATGTGAAAAGCATACAATTTTTGGTGTTCAATGCAGATGTAGGATCTATACAAAAAAAAAAAACATTGTCTTTAAGCCTACAACTGACCCCTCTTCACAATATTTATGTATGTAATTTCTAGTGTTATTCTTAAAGTGATCACAGTACCAATTTAGGAGAGTAATAAATTTTAAAAAATCTGATGTTCTTTTTACATTGAATGCATTTTGCACTTATAGAAATATATTGCTAAGAAAGAACTACTCAAGACTCAGTAGGGGACAAAATTCTTAGGTGACAAAAATTGGGTAAAAAATTCCCCATGTACCTTTCCTGCATCATTGCTTAAACCTTTTTAATGAAAAACTATGAATTTTAATCAGAAAGTTTAGTAGATGCAATTCAAGAAAATGAAAATTAAAAAAGCAGTTAGAATAACATTGTTACATAGGTACTAAAATAGCAAGGTGATTAAAAAAGTTTCTTAGTATTCCACAATAGATAAAGAGTTGCTCAATTATTGACAGATACCCATACAACAACTCACATTTTAATAAGATTTAAATACCTAATGGCTGTCTTTGGTAGAGCCAAAGTGGTACCTTACCTAGTTAAATTCCTTTAAACCCAATAAAACCCAAAATTGCATTAATTTTCTTTGATAGTCAATGTATTTGAAAAATGGAATGATTAGACACTCATTCTCAAATTGTAAATGTACCAAAAACAAAAGAGCAAAATTTCACAATTAACATTTCCTATTATTTAAAATTACTCACTTTTCCATTCCTTGCCTCTAATTCAGGTGATTATATTAGTATTTTTTTTAAATTTCAGAATTAAGACTCCCCAATTTATTTCCACATTGGTTTAAACCTTAGTTTGGAGTTTTAAGAGAGTCATAAAATTATATTACATAGCTAAAAAAAAAATCAATATGTGAGTGACATATTGTTATATTACTACTGAATTTGTTTCTGTTTCTAATCATGTGTGCCAGAAATTTTATCAGTGACTTCATTCCCAGTTATAATTTAGCTATGCACATGAACATCCTAAATCTTAATCTTTACATAGCAAAAGTCATTATGTGAGAAAGATCCCCGCTTTTAGCATAAAATTACAATTTTTACATGAAAATCTAATACTTATAATTAATAGTCAATCATTAAGCAGATAAATAAGTATTTTTATAAGGGAAAATACAGTGTTTTCTAAAATACAAAATTGTAACTGATTTATATAGCTAGATGTAATCATTAGGAGAAATATTAAAAATATTTATACTTAAAAGTGCTTATAAATGATAGCTTTGGGGCCAGAATGATGGTTTTATCATAAGTATAACACTAGCTTAAAAAAAAAAAACAAAACTCAAAAAACCTTATAAATGGCTTGCCTGGGAATGGGAAGACATTAAGAATTAGGTCTGAGACTAGAATGCAGAATCAGTTTTAAGTATAACCTAATAAAGTACAAATTCCCAGTATCTTTCAATATTTCATTGTGTCTGTGTCTGCCACCCACTGGTTTCTTTCTAAGGTGGTTGTTGTTGTTTGTACCTTTTTGTTTTTAATACTTTTGAGACATAAATAAAATATACCAATCTTACATGTGAATACACCCATGTATTTATCATCAAGATCAAGATGTATACTCTTTCCAGGAGGATTCTTCATTCCCCTTCATCTCTTGAACCCTCAACTTTTCCTTACTCTAAAGTGACAATAATTTTGACTTTTATCACTCATTTGGTTAGTGTTGCCTCTTTTGGAATATTTTATAAATGTGAACTTAGAAAGAGTACTATTTTGTCTGACGTTTTTTGATCAGCATTATGTCTATGTTATTTTGTGTATCCTTTTTTTTTTTTTTTTTTTACATTTAAAAATTGAAAAAACTGTGGTCAACCTAGCAGAACACTCTAGAACAATTATTGCCAAGCAGACCGTTTTATAGTAGGTAGAAGTGGCTGTGCCTAGCTCAGACACAAGTCATGGACTTTTCTGGGAAGGATGTAACATTAGACAAAATGGTTCTTTAGTTGAGGCAATCTCCAAAGGAGGTGTCCACTGAATATACCTCATACCACTGGGCAACAAGTCCTTCCTTAAAGAAAAATCTGAGTGGTACATCTCGGTGTCTACCAAAAATGATAACTTCTGCTCTATGATACTTTCCCAACATCATCCTCATGGCTTCCTAGCTCATCTGATGAGTTCTCAAATCAATCCCCTCCTCAAAAAAATAAAAAAATAAAAAAAATAAAAATCCACCAAGCTTAACTGAATCCATTTGCTCAATTCCAATGTTAAAAGGAGTTAAGATCCATGTTAAGTTCATGGAAATATTTGTTTAAATAATTGCATTTGTTAAAAGAATTGTATATATTACAGTGCAAAAAAGAAATATCTTTACCCATATCCATCAACCACATCCTCATCAATTTTTACATTTTCATTTACTCTCAGGAAATACATGATTTTTAGGCATTAAAACACCCAGCCATAAGTAAAATATAAAATGAAACAAACAAACAAAAGAAAAACAATAACAAAAACAAAACAAAAAACAAAAAACCTACACTCTCAGTTTCAAATATCCTTCTTCCCTAACAAGGTCTTCCTTTCCCTTGGGAAGCCTGTAGGTATCAAGGCACATGATCCCTTTTTCTATATATCACCTGTGGTAATCTGGGACTGCTGAACTGCCATTTCTTGTAGAAAATGCCACTTTGATGCTTACAACCTATACCTTGGCTTCTTATCTAAATATACATGCCAACATTGTTCTGCTGTTATCAGCCTGCCTCTAAGAACAAGGATCTCTTTTGTGGAGTTCTTTTCAAAATAGCCCATGGCTGATTTTAATTCACATGGTCTGTCTGGCCCCTGGATCCTTAAGCATTCTTTCTTGATCTTCTGTCCCAAAACAGATGTCAAGCTAGAGATTTCAAAAGTGAGTCAGATATTGTTCCCTGAACTATTCCATCTCCAATGCATTCATGCCAAAGTCCACAAATAGTTATCTTGAACTTTCCTTCATGTAGCTTAAAGTGATATAGATTTATCTCCCAAAGCACAGTAGGCAGGTAATTCCTCTGAAATAAATCCATGCTCTATAATCTCCACAAATTTCGAAACTACTTATGTTCTGAGTTGGATAAGAAACTAAAGGTCATAAACCAGTTTCAAAATATTTTATCAAGTATGACTTAGGGGGTGGAGCACTCATCTTACCTTTCCACAGGAATCCCCTGGGATCTCTGACCAAGCTTTTAACAACAGAAAAATTCTCACTTAACATATTTGCGTATACAGACTATCTTTTCCCAGCTCTGGCAATTCAACATAATCCTTATATTGTTCTTCTGCAGAAGAGGAAAAGTCAAGTCAAGAGAAGAGAATGACCTAGGATTTCACAAAGGGAAAAGGTAAAAAAAATTAAATTCCTAAATAAATGTCATATAAATATTTTGATGGTTCTATATCTCTTGTATAAATACCTAAATGTAGTGTGCCTACTATATACCATGTAATTTGTTCTATCTGACCCTACACTATCCTTGAAATGTGGTCCAATAAATATCTCCATTTATAGGATGAGGAAACTAAGGATCCAAGATTTGTTAAAGTTCCATAGCAAGAAAATGGTGGGTCACATTTCAAATTCAAGTCTATCAGAGTCCAGAGACCAAGCATTTTCAAGGACATTTTTCTAGTAAGGACTTGTCTTTGATTGTCAATAAAGAGAGAAGTTAAAGATCCTGCTTAATCTACTTACATTCACTTATATATCTAGGTTATTAGAGTCAATTTTTAGCTTCAATGGAACTCCTATCATACCGGTAACAAATGTTCAGTGTCTGCAGGATAAAAAAAAAAAAAATCCAAGATTGAAATGGGCAAATTCAAAGAAGATTCTTTGGGTGATAAGACAGATGTCAGTATTAATGATTCTACAACACAGGTATTAAATCATAGTTTGTGTTTATTCTAATAGGTGGAACTTAATATATATGTGCATATATATGACATATATCAATGTACATTATAGAACAGAGATATGTGTGTGTGTATATATATATATATACACATATATATGTGTGTGTGTATAGTAATTGTATAACATTATGTGTATATGTGTATTTATATAGAAGGACAGTAGAAGGAGAGAGAAAGAAGACATACACATATATAAAAAAGATGCAGGGGTGTCTGGGTAGCTCATTCAGTTCAGTGACTGACTTGATTTTGGCTCAGGTCATAATTTCATGGGTTGTGAGATCAAGCCCCATGTGGGGCTTTACACTTAGCAGGGAGTCTGGTTGGGATTCTCTGCCTTTCCTCTCCCTCTGCTCCTCCCCCCATTCCCACATTCTGTCTAAAGTAAATAAGGATAAAATCTTTAAAAAACTCTATATTTGCACAAGAAATCAGAACACAAAACTGATGATAAGCAACATTATTTAGATTGGTTAAATGAACAGGAAAGTGGTGTTTATTTAGAGCACCTCTAAGTAGCCAGTGATTCTAGCCACAGTAAATATGTTTTAGGGACTTATTATATAATGAGTGAATAATAGAACCATTCTCAGTCTTAATGGAGTTTATACTTTAGGTTCAACACCCAAACAAGTTAAAATTAAGTATGTTGGTTTAGGTGCATGATGGCTGCCTCCTCAATGCTTACCACTTAACTCGTGTTAGCAATTAAAGATAATTAGCAAACCCTCTGTTTCAAACCACTGTAATTGCACTTACTATATAAAACTTAATACTTTCCAAAATATTTAGCATTTTACTTTGTATTCCTTCTGTGAAGAGCCAGTCTTAGGTTAGAGAGGAGATTCCCTCAGTAGGCAAATAATTCCTTAAGGTGAATCTACAAAATGAACATTTAGTGACTAAGGACTTTCAGTTCATTTAGATCTATGGTCAAGTGTCAGGTCCTTGAAGAGGTCATCCCTAGTCAATGCATCATCCTCACCCCTGCTTTATTTTATTTTTTTTTTCATAACACATATTGCTACCTGCTATTGCTACAGAAATGTATGTATTTTCACTTGTTAATTTTATTCTAGGCTACCTATCATATTTTAAAGTAGTAACTCATGATATAGTCAAGTCTAGGTTCTAGATGCCTTTTCTCCCTTTTCATATAAAGGTATAAAATATTACCAGGGTGGGGTCTCTCTTCTGTTGTTCTCTGTGTTAGTGTATCCAAGCCAGTGTATCTGGTCTAAACATACCTATTTATAAAATAATGAGAAATTGGAAGACCTGTGAATGTTTTAAGTTTCTCTGCTGTAAGTTTTACTCAATAGATCTTATTCTCTATTTAAAGATCGCATTGCTAGTGGTGTGTGTATCTGTCTATTTTGCTCAAATCTATTAAAGATTTACTAATAGCAAAAAGATGCATGAGCACTAAATTGAAGAAGAAGATTAGAAAATAAAGGTAACATTTTTTATTTCTTTACAGACGGGCAAAATGTGAGCATAGTTTTAGACTTTTGTATGACTAAATTTTTCTTAGAAATGCATTGCAATTCACTCTAATCCCATTCATTAAGCTCCTGCTGCTCAAATAAACTCAGTCATACTATGTACTTGAAGGAAGAGCTCCCTCAAGAGGATTTTTTTTTAGAATAGTATCTTCAAGATGTTAATTAGTGTCATCTCAGAAAACTATGAGCAAGAAAATCAGACAATGTAGATTAAACAGATTTCATGGTCTTAAAAAATTCAAAACATCTATGTTAGATTTAAAACACATCTGCATATTCTTTGATCAGATTTCATGGAAAGAAGGAATCTAACCATCCTCCTTTAAATATGAGCTGGCCTACACAACTCAAATTAAACCAGTAGTATGAGGTGGAAATGATGATACATGATGTCTGCTAGGTCATAAAAGCTGCTAGGTCATGTAGATTTCACTGATACTCTCTTTACTCTTTGCGTGGCCATCTTTGAATTATGGCCACCATACTATTCAAAAACCAAACAATCAGACGGGAAATCCATATGTTGGTGTCCCAGCAATAGCTGCAACTGAGCAACCAGCTGACAAACACATGAACTATGAGAGATACCATCTAGTAAAAGTAAAGGTTGTTCTAGTTCCCAGCCTGTGCCCAGATCCAGCTGATGCCCATTGAGCTGTCCTTTTCTTTTTTTTTTTTTTAGTTTTTTTTTTTTTTTTTAAGATTTTATTTATTTATTTGACAGACAGAGATCACAGGTAGGCAGAGAGGCAGGCAGAGAGAGAGGAAGAAACAGGCTCCCCGCCGAGCAGAAAGTCCGATGCGGGGCTCGATCTCAGGACCCTGGGATCATGACCTGAGCCGAAGGCAGAGGCTTTAACCCACTGAGCCACCCAGGCGCCTTGAGCTGTCCTTTTCTTAAGTCGCAAACAAAATTAATTCATCATAGATTTAAACATTAACTTTTAGAGTGTTTTTTCAGCAATAAATACTAGAATTTCCTTCCATTAGCCAATGATACAATGAACTTCATGGGAGGAATAAACTATACACTGACTTCTGAAATTATTTTCTCAGATCTTTTTCTTTTTTTTTTTTTTTTTTTTTTTTTTTTTTAATAGATTTTATTTATTTATTTGACAGAGAGAGATCACAAGTAGGCGGAGAGTCAGGCAGAGAGAGAGAGAGAAGCAGGCTCCCGCTGAGCAAAGAGCCCGATGCGGGGCTCGATCCCAGGACCCCGAGATCATGACCCGAGCCGAAGGCAGCGGCTTAATCCACTGAGCCACCCAGGCGCCCCTCTCAGATCTTTTTCTATAAGCATTGCATTTGAATAGTGTGCCCACTTTGGGCAATGTTTAGCATCTGTCTATATTTTTCTCAGAAATTTTTTAATTCAACACTTTTTTTAATTTGAACTTTTGCATAGTGCTATTCAGGATATTTATCTAATATGTCTGGTTTTTCTTTTGTAATTGTTGAGAACTAAAAGACAAAAATATTGAACTCTCCTATGGAACTATAACTACCATTGTACAGAATATATATATATATATATATATATATATATACACACCATATATATACCTATAGACAGAGAGATATAGATATAGATATAGTTATTTATTTATTTATTTATTTATTTTGCTAAGTTGGAATTAAAATTGACAAGTTGCCATACTTTGTTATTCTGATTTCTGAGAGAATAATTTATGGGCAAAATAATTCAAGACATTCTCAGACACTATATTTTAAGTAAAAACATTCTCAGTAGAGCTGGCTATTTGAAGAAATTCCATGAAAATTTTGTCTTCTCTCAAAAACTATTTTTTTCCATCTCTATAAAAGCTCACATCACATTCCCTTATTCATATAATTTCAGTCTTATTCTCCTTTGGTTATCAGCAAGTTTCTACCTTCACATTTATATATTTCCATGAAGGTATATGTATTTCTTTCTTCTGCCTCCCTTCTTAAGTTCATTTCTTTTGAAAATGGAATACCCATAGTGCATTGCCATTTTCCAATCTTGATTTCCATTTCACAAACTTACAGGGATAACAATAAAATTGTATTTACTCTTCTGTTTTAGAGCCTCAATTTAAGCCGACTTGTTACTCATCCTTACTGTGTTGTATTACAGATACTGAATCCATAAATATACTGAAACAATAACATCTTTAAGCCATGGTTCTGAAATACAATTTCAACTCACAGATGATATTTTCCAAAAGAGATACCTCCTTCTACAATTTTTCTTCTGTAGTCCCATGGCTCTAGAATAATGTGTTATGAGGTTGAGGGAAAGTTTCATTAGATTTATTGGGTTTCTAGATTTAAGACAGAGTAACAAAACAAAAACACTACTAATTGGTTTTATGTTTTTCTTTCTTTACATAGTCATCATCCTACCTGTAGTCAAATGTAATTATAACATTTTAACAGTTTTTATATCTGTGCAAATTCTTTATGAATATATATACAATTCCTTTTTAAAAAGTATCAAACTTAGGCAAAAATTCTTTTATTAGTAACAGGGGCAACTTTTATCTCCACGCTGTTATTTTTGTAGAGCATCTATGAATAAAACAGGAATAAAACATACTCTGAAGGAACATAGAACTAATTATTAAAATCAAGATAATAAATTAAATTTTATGGTAATTCAATAATTAGCTGAATCTGAATGTAGGGGAAGATATAATTATAATAAAACATGTATAGGATCCCAAAATAATAATCTAACATTATTTTTTCAGTTTTTAAAGCATATAAAATATTTTTCTAGAAGATTTCTGAATATAAGATATTTACTTTAAGAAATATTTATTTGATATCTATTCTAACAGTTTAGACAGAGGAATTGGAACATTGAATAGAAAAAAAAAGTTACCATCCTTAGAATACATTATAGTAAAAGCTATAGACATTATATGTGTAAATGGGAAACAAATAATATAATTTCAGGAACAGTTAAGTGCTAAGAAAAAAATACGTTAAAAATTAATGAATGATCAAGAGCTAGGTTGGCAATTCTACATGGGGTGGGGAAAGAAATAGACTATTTAGATGGAAAATAAAGCCCATTATAGTAGTAGTAATAATAATAACAATAATTAATAATATTTGAACTTACACTTGAAAAGTATATGAAACCAAGCCATGCAACGACCCAGACAAAGCATTCTAGACAGAAGGAAAGGCATTAAAAATGCTCAGAAAAGAGAGTAACCTTGAATACTGAAGAAACCAAAGAACAGCAAGTCTTGGCTTCAGAAGTAGAAGGAAAGAACCAAGAACCATGCTAAACCAAGCATGATGTTGAGTACAAAACCCACAGTCAGAAGATCTCAACTAAATCTTGCTCCATTATTTCATAACACTAAGCAATTTATTTAGTCCCTGTAAACTGTTATTTAACCTATCAGAGTGGACTAATAGTACACCTGTCTCCTAGAATCACTGTAAATATTGAGTGACTAATATACCAAAGATCCTCAGAAGACACTAGGAGTTGTAGGAAGGTCTTCCTCTGCTGCACTTGTGGTAGATGAGGTCAAAGAGTCAGGTAGGACAAGATTACACCTCACCTTGTAGGCCATATGAAAAGTTTGAGTTTTATTCCAAATGTAATGGGAACACTAAAGAATTTCAAGCAAGTAACAGATGTGAACTGATTTATAGTTTTGAAAAAAATCGCCTTTTCTAGTAGAGTGGGGTATGGGAGCATGAGTAGAAACAAAGGAACCAGTTAGCAAACTATGTCACTAATCTCAAACAAAAAGAGACTGGGATGTGCTATATAGTGAAATTAAAATGCTCTTTTAGACAAACTGAGGGTTGCCGGGGGGAGGGGGTTTGGGAGAAGGGGGTGGGATTATGGACATTGGGGAGGGTATGTGATTTGGTGAGTGCTGTGAAGTGTGTAAACCTGGTGATTCACAGACCTGTACCCCTGGGGATAAAAATATATGTTTATAAAAAATAAAAAATTAAAAAAAAAAAAAAAATGCTCTTTTAGTTTCTTGACCCTAATTTGCCTGCAGGGATGAAAAATATCTCCAGGACTTCCAGATGTTATGGTACATTAAAGAACCACCAACCTTTAAAGGCTAAAGAGAGATCTTGATTTTAGTTTTGCATCTGCTATTACTACATTGTATTAACTTGAGTGATATTTCTAACATCATGTTTATACAAAATCAGTTACTAAACTAGGTGATAATGGCAGTTACATCTGGCTCTAAAATTCAATGATAAAGGTTATTTAGAGTCTTGGAAAATATATTTTAATATGAAAAGAGAAATGTTACATACTATTATATTAAAAAAATTAAATAGAGTTCTTAGGTAATGCAGTCAGCTAAGGGTCTGACTTTTGGTTTTGGCTCAGGTTATGATCACAGGGTCATGAGATTGACCCCACATCAAGCTCCACACTCAGTGGGAATCTGCCGAGATTCTCGCTCCTTCTCCCTCTACCTCTCCCACTGGTGTTCTCTCTCTCTGTCTCTAAAATAAACCTTTAAAAAAAAATTAAAATTATTAGTCCACTTAAATTTAGTTCTTTTTTCAAATGAATTTTGTATTAATTTTGAAATTGAAACCTATGTCAAATAATAATTTATAGTACCCCAGTGAATTCCTTATTTTTAATAAGATATGCATAATTCCTTAATTTTAGGACAATGGATTAGGGTAAAATACTAAACACTTCCAAAATTGGCATTTAATTAATTGTTCAATTACTTTCAGAACTATGCAGATCATGTCTAAAAATATTTTCAGAATAAAAGCATCTCAAGAGTTCACATGCATAATTTCTTCCTGTAGACCACAGTCCCTCACTAGCATTTATCCTATCTCTGCTTCTGTGTCAGCTTTCTCCTGCTCTGTTTATTTCTCCATCTCTTACATATTCTTGTTTATAACCAACAACCAAACTTCTATATGAATTCTGTCCTGTTTTGTCTCCAGACTTCTCATTTGGTCATTAAGGATTAAGGCATTTTATGGAAATATATAAGCACTGCAAGCTTAGTAATAAAAAGATTTTAAAACTTGTATGACTTAGAGTTGGAATTCCTTCTGAGGCTTTACATTTCCTGGTTTTTCTGACTAATCTTCAATAGCAAGGACTTTTCACAAAAATACAGCTATTTTTCATTTGTTGTGTGCTTTCTGTTTTGTTTTTGCTAAATGATAACTATCAATTTGTAGCTATAAAGTTCTCAAATAACAGGCACTTGCTATTTAAAATATTGTATTTCCAAGGAGTATTTCTGAACCAGCAAACCTAGTATTAGCTAGGTTAATTTCTAGAATAGTCACTGAATAGTAATTTGCCCATAGTTCTTTTTTTTTTTTTAAAGATTTTATTTATTTATTTGACAGACAGAGATCACAAGTAGACAGAGAGGCAGGCAGAGAGAGAGGAGGAAGCAGGCTCCCTGCTGAGTAGAGAGCCCGATGCGGGGCACGATCCCAGGACCCTGGGATCATGACCTGAGCTGAAGCCAGAGGCTTTAACCCACTGAGCCACCCAGGCGCCCCGCCCATAGTTCTATATAAAATACAGAACCCATTTTCTTCCAGTGATATCATATAACTTTATGGGTGCTAGAAAGTACTCAATGGTTAACTTTATTTAAATATAGTATAAATTTTCTTTTTTCTTTTATCATTTTTATTGTTTTGTAAATGATAATGTTAATTATATAGGTAATTTTTAATTCTTATTAAATACATTTTTAGGTAAACATCCATAAGCTTTTCACAATGCAAAGCAAAAATGTTCTTGGAGAAAATGCTAGATACTCTTAATATTAAAAAAAAAAAACTGTGAAATATAGTTTATGGGAAAGGAAAGGAAAAGCATAGTTTCAAAAACATACTCCAAAAATTCTCTAGATATCATTGGAATGTTTCTTATACTAACAGAAAGATGGAGAAAAAATGATAACCCATTTTTGAAATGCTTCTGAACTAAGATAATGCCATTACTATTATACTCCATAGAATCTTTGAAATTACATGTGCTCTGAAATTACAATATATTCAAGAAAAAATTAAATGGTGTTTATTATCATGTTGTTTTGAATATGATGAAGCAATTTTGATCCTTATCATGAAAAGAGTATTTCTGTGTATATTAACATTAATCTTATAATGAGACAATAGTTACCCTCCCATTTCCTGTATTTTCTTTTTCTTTGTTAAAATAGACTGTGATAGGAAATAGACTGTAATAGGAAAGAGAAGAGAGGGCTCAGAAGCAATTTTGTTAAGTGTTAAAAACAATGCCATCTGATCCTCCCTGGTTTAGGTGATATGAAGACATGGGGAAGTAATACAGGGATCCTGGTAGCATTTAAGATAGACTCTTGAAAAATTAAAGTTAAAACAAAATACAGACACAGGTTTTATCTAGAAGGGCTGTAAAATATTCTCCCCAATATTTTGGAAAATTGGCTTTAGAGGTCTATCTAGGTTTTTGTTTGTTTGTTTGTTTGTTTGTTTGTTTTAAGCTTTTATTTATTTATTTGACAGACAGATCACAAGTAGGCAGAGAGGCAGGCAGAGAGAGAGGAGGAAGCATGCTCCCTGCTGAGCAGAGAGCCCGATGTGGGACTTGATCCGGTTCAACCCACTGAGCTACCCAGGTGCCCCCGTCTATCTAGTTTTAAAAGTGAAGATAAAACAGTTAAGGTTATAGGTTAAGCCTTTTTTTTCCTACCAAATTTCTCTATAAAACAAAATATTCTTCTATACTTTAGTTATTAAATTGAATTATAACTGTTTAGTAGGGTAGTATTCTTTAAGGAAATTACTTATATTCATGATATATGATGAAAGTTTGCTTTCAACTTTGAATCATATTTAAGCTGATTTATGATTATAAATGTATCTATTAAAAAAAATAACTCTCGGGATACCTTGGTGGCTCAGTGGGTTAAAGCCTCTGCCTTCAGCTAGGGTCATGATCCCAGGGTCCTGGGATTGAGCCCCGCATTGGGCTCTCTGCTCAGCGGGGAGCCTGCTTTCTCCTCTCTCTCTGCCTTCCTCTCTGCCTCCTTGTGATTTCTGTCTGTCAAATAATTAATTATTTATTTATTTATTTTATAAATCTTAAAAAACAAATAAACAAAAAAACTCTCATACATAATTATTCTCCATAGCTGGCAAATTAGAGGTATGCAGCAGTTTGGTAGATAACCTTTAAATCAAAACAATTACTTTTGAAAACAAAGAAATCATATGAAAGCTAAATATATAAAAAAAAGGGTATGTGATTTGGTGAGTGCTGTGAAGTGTGTAAACCTGGTGATTCACAGACCTGGGGATAAAAATATATGTTTATAAAAAATATATGTTTATAAAAAATAAAAAATTAAAAAAAAAAAAGTGGGGTGGTAGGGGGAGAACCTAATTGCAGTTATGCCAGAAGTCATAGCTGGTCCATTAATAAAATACAATATTAAGAATTTAAAAAAAAAAAAAAGTATAGTTCTTCAAGTAGGTACAAAATTTTATAATGAAATCCTCTGAGCAGAGTATAAAGAATGAAATTTGAACACATGTTAGAGTGGCAATAAAGGTGTATGGATTCATTGAGGGAAAAGAAACTTGAAAAACATTTACTTTTAAATCAGTGTTTCCCAAGTTGGCTCATTTGCTCGGATAAAAATTACTAAAGTATTTAGAGCGTGAAAAATACACAAGGTGCAAGTTTCAGACTATGATCTGATGTGAAATAGGATAAAAACTGACTGTATTACTCTTCAATATCTGTAGCTATGCATTAGTGCAAAATTGTCTATATATGCAAATAGAGTTTTGTTATCTGAGGTGCTAAGCCTATAGATTATAAGATTTAGAAAAGTACATGTATAAAAATTCTTGTTCAACTCATAGCACTGTCAAACCAGGGATCAGACAAAGTTAAACAGCCAAGGGAGTCTTCTCTCAAGGCAATCGCAATAAGCACAAACAGCTCTCTGAGCTTAACTTTGCCAAAACAAAAGACAGGAGAGTTTTTAAAAGGGCGTAGGGGGAATCTTAAGTCCTTTGTGTTCTCTAGATGGCCTTTCCAAAGAAAAAAATAAATTGAATCTTATCTTCATGACAGGAGGCAGTTTTCCAACTTGAAACAAGGAGCCCACAAAAGCTGGGCTCTTGCCTACCACAGATACTGGGAGCACTATCTGCCTGGATGGTTTCATTTCAAAGGGATGGCTCTTAGGTCATTGAAAAAGACAATACTGGATTGTAAAACTGGCTAGAGACTTCAGAAAATTTACATCTCAAAGGGACAAAGAAGGAACTTAGAAGGCTTCTAAGTTAACTGCTCTAAGAAAAAGGGGATAAGGGCCTAAAGTAAGGAAGGATCTTGTATAAAGTCTAGTCAAGGACAATGTTAAGGGCATCTTGGTCAGCATATACACACACACACTCTCTCTCTCTCTCACATACTGGCATAAAAGTGATAGTGATAACAGTAAGAGCAGGAGAATGTGGTATGTTAATTATCTTGTTTAGTAATCTGATTGATCCTCAAATCAACCCTATACTCCCTTCCCTGTCATTATTCCAATTTTAAGATAAGGAACCAGAGTTGCCAGGTTGGTACACAGGTAGAGATGCGGAGAGAACAGTGGCCTAGAGAGAGCAAGGAAGCTGCATGTCTTTTCTCCATACCTCACATTCTGTAACTCTTTCACTTAACTGCCCTTCAGTTATATCCTTTTATAATCAACTACTGTGATTGATCTGTAAGCTTTATGCTAAGGCGGGGCTTTCTCTAAGATCAGGAGTCACATGCTCTACGAACTGAGACAGCAAGATGCTCCTAGGGTTCTCACCAGTTGATGGCTGCGGGGCTTCTGCTGCTACAGGTTGCTAGGAAGGAGAGTGCAGTAAGAATAAAATGATGGTGGTGATGATAGTGGCCAAGTTGGTGGCTGCTGGACTGGAAGTGAGAGGGCAGCAGCAAGTTAGTGGAGATGATCTCAAACACAGCAAGCTTGTTTGCTTTTACTATTCTTTCATGCCAGAAATTAAATGCTGAATTAAATGCAGCCATTGTACTCAATAGTCATCCTACCCTAATGAGTGAGTATTGTTTGGAGAAAAGCATTCAGAGGATTTCCTGTTAGAGCAGATTTCCTGTTAAAGCAGAATGGCTTTTTGAAAATTCTCAATTAGAAATAAAGCTAAAGAGATGGGGAAAAGAATAAGAAACTTGAAGCTTGGGTACTTTAAGTAACTTGCAGAAAAGTGCTAGAACATAAATTCAAACTCACATAGCTTGATTTCAGGCCCCAAGCTCTTAAAAGTGGTACTGTCAGAATGCCCTTGACTCAAGGTTGTGTTTATTCTTTATGTGCCTCTCTGGGGGTTACTGGGGCACGTTCCTCAGGGATGAAAGTCATAGAATAATACTGGCTGCTTCTATTCAGCCTAGTACTTTTGAAAGCTTTATTCAGTGAGAAAGAGATGATACTGAGGCATTTCTCCGTTTCGTGTGAAAGAAGGAGGATATTCATTCATACTCACAGGGAGACTTTCCCACCATTTTGTATCTTCTTACTCCTGCCTGTGGGTTTATGATATGTCTATAAAGGGAAAAGAGTACTTTTCTTCCCTTTCCTCTAGAAAACATGAGGCTGGAGGGTGAACACAGGAGCACAGACCTGAAAGGGCCTTATAAGATTAATTTTGCTCATTTCATTGTATTAACCAGGGGACAGGTGGATGAGCCACAAACAGTTTTAAAAATCAGTGCATGCATTAAACACACCTGTAAGCCTCTTTTAAAGCCTTCTGTGCTAAGGTAATATTTTCATAACTCCTTTCTACAATGCAAAAAGCCTCATCTTAGTTTAGCCAAATTTATTTCCATTTGAAAGCAAGAAGAGTGTAGTTCTTTGTGTTGTACAGCTTAGGTCAAATGATGCAGGGAATTAGGGCTTAGAGCAGGTGTACAGGAACAATAGGCAGTTTTCCATTTAATAGCCTTTCATTCGCTCTATTCTATATCAGAGAGATAGGACATCTCTCACCATGAAAGATTCTTATGGCTTTATTCTAACTGATTCTAGCTAAATTTAATCAACTGAAGATATTGCTGGAAGATTAGGTAATTGTTAATTTTTCACAATTCTGGAGTTTAGATACCCACAATCAGGGTCAGATGAGAACTTTCTTCCTGGTTCATATATGGAATTTTTTCCTGTGTCCACATATGGCATAAGGGACCAGGGATCTTTCTCTCTCTCTCTCTTTTTTTTTTTTTTTTGGGGGGGGTGGGTAGGTGGAGGTGGTGATTGGGATGGGGGAAAGGTCTCTGGCAGGAAGAGAGAATCTTAACCAGCACAGAGTATGGCACATGTTCGATCCCATAGCCCTGAGATCATGACCTGAGCTGTAATCAAGAGTCAGATGTTTAACCAACTGAGCCACCCAGGCACTCCAGCCAGTGTTATCTTTTAAAAATCAGTTCATGTTATTCTGCCATTCAAAACCTTCTATTACTCAAAGTAAAAATCTAAGACAGGTGAAAGCTCTTCAAATGAAAATTGATGAGTTAACAAGTTGTTTCACCTCATAAGAGGATGTTGTCAGATAAGTGGCATTATTTCAAATAAATTGGTTTAAGAAATTTCCTAAATTGTTTTAATATCTTTATTTTCCTAGCTGAGAATTACCTAAACAGCAAAGTACTTTTGACAAGAATGGTCTTGGGACGCCTGGGTGGCTCAGTTGGTTAAGCAGCTGCCTTCGGCTCGGGTCATGATCCCAGCGTCCTGGGATCGAGTCCCACATCGGGCTCCTTGCTCCGCAGGGAGCCTGCTTCTCCCTCTGACTCTGCCTTCCACTCTGTCTGCCTGTGCTCGCTCTCACTCTCCCTCTCTTAAAAAAAAAAAAAAAAAATCTTTAAAAAAAAAAAAAAAAAAAAAAAAGAATGGTCTTAGCTTTCAGTCAACTTGAAGTCCTTTTCCATCCCAAGGGGGACCTTAGATCATTCCCCTCTGGAGACCTAATCAGCCCAGATGCATATCAATATTTGTGATGTTGTCATATACTAAGTTGTTGGTCAGTTGAGTCAACCTCTTATGTTTATCCTCTTAGTCTAATGATTAGTTTTGGATCATTTACTGAGACTAACATCTGCATAAGCACATTTGAACTATGGAGATCACATATTTAAATACTACAACATAGATTATGAAGTAAAAATTATGAGTTTCTTGTTCATTTATAAGCAGGAACCCAGAATTCCCAAACTAAACCAAGAGTCCAGATACAATCTCTAATCCAAAGAATCTATAGAACCAAATAATGGGCACATTAGCAAAATCACCTGAAATTTCCTCACTTTTACATTTGTTCCCTGAACTATTTTGGTATATATGAAAGTCTCAAGAATGTACTGTATTGTTGTAAGTACATTTGTTTTTTACTCCAAATAGTACATATCACTTATCTTTAGCAACTCGTCTTTGAACCATTAACATTCATGAATCACATGAAACTGTTACATGAATAATTCTATGGCCTTTATGATATTATTGGCATACCTGGTAATTGCTGAACCAGAGGCTACAGGAATTTCATGACTTTTGGAGTCTTATAAAATGTGAAATGGAGTGGCATGAAGATAGAGGACAGCAGACCATAATTTCCCTTGGGTAGTAATTTTTCAGACCTTAAGTCAAGGTCTAGTTTTTATTCTTTTGAAAAAAAAAAAATTTAATTTTTCCACGAAAGAAAAGTTAAATTTTTTTGGTCAGCCAAAATAAAGTCTGAAATAACAAATTTTTCTCCATGTTTCAGGCAGGACCCAGCAGGGTTTTGTTTTTTTTTTTTAACAGCCACATTAGGGTTGTCAAGGTGGACCAACGTTAAGGTAACCACCAATAATTTTTTCCTCTTGGTATTCACATGACTGTACCCTTGAGAGAGGGCAGTACATGTCATCCTAACCAACAGACAATATATATATATATATTTTTTTTTTTTTTTTGATGTATCCTAGTTTATCAAATTTCTTTTATGGATTGTGCTTTGGTATTATGTCTAAAAATTATTTGCCTAACCCAATGTCACGAAGATTATCTTCCATATTTTTTTGTAGAAGGTTTTTAATTTCGTGTTTTATGTATTTAGGCCCGATACACATTTTAAATTACTTTTTGGATATAGTGTAAAGAATAGGTAAAGTATATTTTTTAATATCTGTACTCAATTTTTCTAGCAACTTTTTTGAAATGCTTATTCTTTTCTACATAATTGTTTTTGAAACAATTCATAATTTTGTAAACAATTATTTATGAAAAAATCAATTCATTAACTATGTGTGTGGCTATTTCTGAACTCTCCATTCTGTTCTATTGAACTTTTTGTGTAGCTTTACACCAGTACTACAATGTACTGATTACTATAGCTTTGTAATAGATACCCAAGTCAAATGGTGACCATCAACTTCTACAAAAAAAAAAAAAAAAAATACTTGTATATTGATTAGATTATATTCAACCTAGTTAGTAGGCAATACTTTGTATATTGACAATATTGAGTCCCCCAATCCATGAACACAGTATTAGTCTCCATTATTTAGCTTTCTTTTATTTCTTTCAACAACATTTTATAGTTTTCTATGTGCAAGTATTCTACTTATTTTGCCCTATTTTCAAATATTGCTATTGGGGTGATACTGTTTTGTTTTTCTGTTTGTTTTCTTTGTTTTGGAGAGGTTGATTTGTTTTAGATTATACTAAACTCAATACCAGTGAATAGGGATCACCCAGTAATTTATTTTTTGCCAAAGTATTTTTGCTGGGTTGCTACTTCTGTTAAGCTTTAAGCTCTATTCAAGAAGAGTGGGAGCCAGGCAGGTAATAGAATATTAATGAGATATCTTACATCAAAATAGTAAGATAGACATAGCAATGATATGTGTCATAACATTCACCAAAATATTAAGACTACTTAGAGACTATTTTGTGGTTGTTTATGTGTACTTTGAAAATATGTGTATTCTCTTGTTTGGTTTTCTCTTTTATAAAATTAATTACATCAAATTGTTTCATAGTAATACTCATGTTTCCGTTCCTTTACTGGTTTTCTATTTACTGATTCAATCAACAAATGAAAAAAGATTGTTAAAATCTTCAAAAATAATAGTGGATTCATCAACTTCTTGTTTTAGTTTTATCAATTTTTGTTTCATTTGTTTTGAAGTTTTGCAATTGTGTGTTTATCATAATTCTTATGCCTTTTTGCAGACTGACTTCTTTATCACTATAAAATGCCTCAATTTATTTTGTTAATCTTTGATAATTTTAAGGCTATTTGACTGGCATTAATATAACCTTTCTAGCTTTCTTAGACTTGGTATATACATGGTTTGACTTTTTTGCTTTTTATTTTCAACCTACAAGTTTATTAATATTTAAATGTGTTTCTTCTTTATAGCATATAGTTGGGTCATCCTTTGATATCCTGGCTGATAATCTTTTCAAATAATCAAAAATATTTAAAGTATTAGTGATATGCTTGGGCTCAATCTACTATCTTGCTATAGCAGTTTTATATGTCTACTTCACTTAGTGAAAATGATCATATTCTACAAACCTTTAAGAAACAATGTCTTCCAGAGTCTGGGCCATGATGCTAAACACTTTGTCATAGGAAAGTGTTTTAGTGGAAAAGATTCCTTATATGTATGATCATCTTAATAAGTGCAGAAAAAGCATTTGACAAAATACAGCATAGTTCTGGGAGAAGTCAAGATGGCGGAGAAGTAGCAGGCTGAGACTACTTCACATAACAGGAGATCAGCTAGAGAGCTTATCTAAAGATTGCAAGCACCTACAAATCAAACAGGAGATCAAAGAGAAGAACAGCAATTCTAGAATCAGAAAATCAAACACTTTCTGAAAGGTAGGACTGGCAGAGAAGTGAATCCAAAGCGATGGGAAGATAGACTGTTGGGGGGAGGGGCCGGCTCCCAGCAAGCAGTGGAGCAACAGAGCACAAAATAAGGATTTTTAAAAGTCTGTTCCGCTGAAGGACATTGTTACAGAGGCTAAACCGGGGTGAAGCCCATGTGGGGTCAGCATGGCCTCAGGTCCCGCAGGGTCACAGAAGGATTGGGGGTGTCTGAGAGTCACAGAACTTGCAGGTATTAGAATGGGGAAGCTAGCTACAGAGACAGAGATGAGGAGTGAGCTCTCATCTCGGGATTACCTTAAACCGGTCACAGACTTGCTGAGCTTGGAGTGTGGCCAGAGGCCAGGGAGATGGGAGTAAATGGGTGGTGTTCTCTGAGGGCGCACTGAGGAGTGGGGCCCCGAGCCCTCGGCTCCTCTGGGCCAGAGACCTGGAGACCACCATTTTCATTCCTGTCCTCCAGAACTCTACAGAAAGTGCTCAAGGAACAAAAGCTCTGAAAACAAACCTGAGCGGATTACTCAGACTGACCCCTAGTAAGGGCGGTGCAATTCCACCTGGGGGAAAGACTCTTGAGAATCACTACAACAGGCCCCTCCCCCAGAAGATCAACAAGAAATCCAGCCAGGAACAAGTTGACCTACCAAGGAGTGCAGTTTCAATACTAAAGAGAGCGGTGGAACTCCAGAGGAGGAGAAAGCAAAGCACGGAACTCATGGCATTCTCTCCATGATTCTTTAGTCTTGCAGTTAATTTATTTTTTTTTTCTTTTTTATTTTTTGTCTCTCTTCTCCTGCTAATTTTTTTTAATTTTTACCCTTTTTTTAACATTTTAAACTCATTTATCTAATATATATATTCTTTTCTTTTTTATATATTTTCTTTATTCATTTTCTTTTTTGAATTGTTTCCTTTTTTTTTTTTTATTCTGAATCTCCTTTTATCCCCTCCCCCCCTCTCACAATTTGGGATCTCTTCTGATTTGGTGAAAGTGTATTTTCCTGTGGTCTTTGCCACCCTTTTAGTATTGTACTTGTTCCCTCATATGCTCTTATAAGGACAAAATGACAAGGCAAAAAAATTCAACACAAAAAAAGAACAAGAGGCAGTACCAAAGGCTAAGAACCTAACCAATACAGACATTGGTAATACATCAGATCTAGAGTTCAGAATGATGATTCTCAAGGTTCTAGATGGGCTCAAAAAAGGCATGGAAGATATTATGGAAACCCTCTCAGGATCTGTAAAAGCCCTTTCTGGAGAAATAAAAGAACTAAAATCTTACTGAGTTGAAATCAAAAAAGGTATTAATGAGGTGCAATAAAAAATGGAGGCTCTCACTGCAAGGATAAATGAGGCAGAACAAAGAATTAGTGATATAGAAGAACAACTGACAGAGAATAAAGAAGCTGAGCAAAAGTGGGACAAACATCTACTGGACCACAAGGGCAGAATTCGAGAGATAAGTGACACCAAAAGATGAAACAACATTAGAATACTTGGGATTCCAGAAGAAGAAGAAAGAGAGAGGGGAACAGAAGGTATATTGGAGAGAATTATTGTAGAGAATTTCCCCAGTATGGCAAAGGGAACGAGCATCAAAATCCAGGAGGTGCAGAGAACCCCCCTCAAAATCAACAAGAATAGGTCCACACCCTCACCTAATAGTAAAATTTACAAGTCTTAGTGACAAAGAGAAAATCCTGAAAGCAGCCCGGGAAAAGAAGTCTGTAACATACAATGGTAAAAATATTAGATTGGCAGCAGAATTATCCACAAAGACCTGGCAGGCCAGAAAGAACTGGCATGATACATTCAGAGCACTAAACAAGAAAAACATGCAGCCAAGAATACTATATCCAACTAGGCTATCATTGAAAATAGAAGGAAAGATAAAAACCTTCCAGGACAAACAAAAACTGAAAGAATTTGCAAACACCAAACCAGCTCTACAGGAAATATTGAAAGGGGTCCTCTAAGCAAAGAGAGAGCCTAAAAGTAGTAGATCAGAAAGGAACAGAGACAATATACAGTAACAGTCACCTTCCAGGCAATACAATGGCACTAAATTCATATCTCTCAATAGTTACTCTAAATGTTAATGGGCTAAATGCCCCAATCAAAAGACACAGGGTATCAGAATGGAAAAAAAACAAAACCCATCTATACGTTGCCCACAAAAAACTCATTTTAAACCTGAAGACACCTCCAGATTTAAATTGAGGGTGTGGAGGGGCGCCTGGGTGGCTCAGTGGGTTAAGCTGCTGCCTTCAGCTCAGGTCAGGATCTCAGGGTCCTGGGATCGAGTCCCACATCAGGCTCTCTGCTCAGCGGGGAGCCTGCTTCCCTCTCTCTCTCTGCCTGCCTCTCTGCCTACTTGAGATCTCTGTCAAATAAATAAATAAAATCTTTAAAATAAAATAAAATAAAATGAGGGTGTGGAAAACAATTTACCATGATAATGGACATCAGAAGAAAGCAGGAGTGTCAATCCTTATATCAGATCAATTAGATTTTAAGCCAAAGACTATAATAAGAGATGAGGAAGGACACTGTATCATACTCAAAGGGTCTGTCCAACAAGAAGATCTAACAATTTTAAATATCTATGTCCCTAACATGGGAGCAGCCAACTATGTAAACCAATTAATAACAACATCAAAAAAACACATCAACAATAATTCAATAATAGTAGGGTACTTTAACACTCCCCTCACTGAAATGGACAGATCATCCAAGCAAAAGATCAACAAGGAAATAAAGGCCTTGAATGACACACTAGACCAGATGGACAACACAGGTATATTCAGAACATTTCATCCCAAAGCAACAGAATACACATTCTTCTCTAGTGCACATGGAACATTCTCCAGAATAGATCACATCCTTGGTTCTAAATCAGGCTTCAACCATTATCAAAAGATTGGCATCATTCCCTGCATATTTTCAGACCACAATGCTCTGAAGCTAGAACTCAATCACAAGAGGAAATTTGGAAAGAACCCAAATACATGGAGACTAAACAGCATCCTCTTAAAGAATGAATGGGTCAACCAGGGAATTAAAGAAGAATTGAAAAAATTCATGGAAACAAATGATAATGAAATCACAACAGTTCAAAATCTGTGGGACACAGCAAAGGCAGTCCTGAGAGGAAAATATATAGCGGTACAAGCCGTTCTTAAGAAACAAGAAAGGTCGGGGTGCCTGGGTGGCTCAAAGGGTTGAGGCCTCTGCCTTCAGCTTGGGTCGTGATCCTGGGATCCTGGGACTGAGCCCCATGTCAGGCTCTCTGCTTAGCAGAGACCCTGCTTCCTCTTCTCTCTCTCTGCCTGCCTCTCTGCCTACTTGTGATCTGTCTGTCAAATGAATAAAAAAATCTTAAAAAAAAAAAAAAAGGAATCAAAAAAAGTCTCAGGTACACAACCTAACCCTACACCTAAAGGAGCTGGAAAAGGAACAGGAAAGAAACCCTAAACCCAGCCAGAGAAGAGAAATCATAAAGATCAGAGCAGAGATCAATGAAATAGAAACCAAAAAGACAATAGAGCAAATGAACAAAACTAGGAGCTGGTTCTTTGAAAGAATTAATAAGATTGATAAACCCCTGCACAGACTTATCAAAAAGAAAAGACAAAGGACCCAAATCAATAAAATCATGAACGAAAGAGGAGAGATCACAACTAACACCAAAGAAATACAGACAATTATAAGAACATACTATGAGCAACTCTACACCAACAAATTTGACAATATGGAAGAAATGGATGCATTCCTAGAGACATATAAAATACCACAACTGAACCAGGAAGAAATAGAAAGCCTGAATAGACCCATAACCAGTAAGAAGATTGAAATAGTCATCAAAAATCTCCAAACAAACAAAGCCCAGGGCCAGACAGCTTCCCAGGGGAATTCTACCAAACATTTAAAGAGGAACTAATTCCTATTCTTCTGAAACTGTTCCAAAAAATAGAAATGGAAGGAAAATTTCCAAACTCATTTTATGAGGCCAGCATCACCTTGATACCAAAACCAGACAAGGATCCCATCAAAAAAGAGAACTACAGGCCAATATACTTGATGAACACAGATGCAAAAATTCTCACCAAAATACTAGCCAATAGGATTCAACAGTACATTAAAAGGATTATTCACCACGACCAAGTGGGATTTATTCCAGGGCTGCAAGGTTGGTTCAACATCCGCAAATCAGTCAATGTGATACAACACATCAATAAAAGAAAGAACAAGAACCATATGATACTCTCAATAGATGCTTAAAAAGCATTTGACAAAGTACAGCATCCCTTCCTGATCAAAACTCTTCCAAGTGTAGGGATAGAGGGCACATACCTCAATATCATCAAAGCCATCTGTGAAAAACCCACCGCAAATATCATTCTCAGTGGAGAAAAACTGAAAGCTTTTCCGCTAAG
>NC_081557.1:134424380-134425684 GCF_022355385.1 Mustela nigripes
CAGACCCATAACCAGTAAGGAGACTGAAACAGTCATTAAAAATCTCCAAACAAACAAAAGCCCAGGGCCAGATGGCTTCCTGGGAGAATTCCAGCAAACATTTAAAGAAGAACTAACTCCTATTCTCCTGAAACTGTTCCAAAAAGATAGAAATGGAAGGAAAACTTCCAAACTCATTTTATGAGGCCAGCATCACCTTGATCCCAAAACAAGAAAAGAATCCCATAAAAAAAGAGAACTACAGACCAATATCCTAGATGAACACAGATGCGAAAATTGTCACAAAAATACTAGCCAATAGGATTCAACAGTACATTAAAAGGATTGTTCACCACTACCAAGTGGGATTTATTCCAGGGCTACAAGTTTGGTTCAACATCTGCAAATCAAGCAATGTGATACAACACATTAATAAAGGAAAGAACAAGAACCATATGACACTCTCAATAGATGCTGAAAAAGCATTTGACAAAGTACAGCATCCCTTCCTGATCAAAACTCTTCAAAGTTTAGGGATAGAGGGCACATAACCTCAATATTATCAAAGCCATCTATGAAAAACCGACCAAAAATATCATTCTCAATGGAGAAAAACTGAAAGCTTTTCTGCTAAGGTCAGGAACACGGCAGGGATGTCCACTATCACCACTGCTATTCAACATAGTACTAGAGGTCCTAGCCTCAGCAATCAGACAACAAAAGGAAATTAAAGGCATCCAAATCAGCCAAGAAGAAGTCAAACTATCACTCTTTGCAGATGATATGATACTATATGTGGAAAACCCAAAAGACTCCACTCCAAAACTGCTAGAACTTGTACAGCAATTCAGTAAAGTGTCAGTATATAAAATCAATGTGCATAAATCAGTTGCATTTCTCTATACCAACAAAAAGACAGAAGAAAGAGAAATTAGGAGTCAATCCCATTTACAATTGTACCCAAAACCATAAGATACCTAGGAATAAACCTAACCAAAGAGGCAAAGAATCTATACTCAGAAAACTATAAAGTACTCATGAAAGAAATTGAGGAAGACACAAAGAAAAGGAAAAATGTTCCATGCTCCTGGATCGGAAGAATAAGTATTGTGAAAATGTCTACGCTACCTAAAGCAATCTACACATTTAATGCAATTCCTATTAAAGTACCATCCATCTTTTTCAAAGAAATGAAACAAATAATCCTAAAATTTATATGGAACCAGAAAAGACCTCGAATAGCCAATGAATATTGAAAAAGAAAGCCAAAGCTGGTGGCATCACAATTCCGGACTTCAAGCTCTATTACAAAGCTGTCATCATCA
>NC_081557.1:134426084-134456418 GCF_022355385.1 Mustela nigripes
TATTGTGAAAATGTCTATGCTACCTAAAGCAATCTACACATTTATGCCATTCTTATCAAAATACCACCCATTTTTTTTTTCAAAGAAATGGAACAAATCCTAAAATTTATATGGAACCAGAAAAAACCTCGAATAGCTAAAGGAATATTGAAAAAGAAAGCCAAAGTTGGTGGCATCACAATTCCAGACTTCAAGCTCTATTCCAATGCTGTCATAATCAATACAGCATGGTACTGGCACAAAAACAGATATATAGATCAATGAAACAGAATAGAGGGCCCAGAAATGGACCCTCAACTCTATGGTCAACTAATCTTCAACAAAGCAGGAAAGAATGTCCAATGGAAAAAAAGACAGCCTCTTCAATAAATAGAGTTGGGAAAATTGGATAGCCACATGCAGAAAAATGAAATTGGGCCATTTCCGTACACCACACACAAAAATAGACTTAAAATGGATGAAGGACCTCAATGTGAGAAAGGAATCCATCCAAATCCTTGAAGAGAACACTGGCAGCAACCTCTTCGACCTCAGCCGCAGCAATGTCTTCCTAGGAACATTGCCAAAGGCCAGGGAAGCAAGGGCAAAATGAACTATTGGGATTTTATCAAGATCAAAAGCTTTTGCACAGCAAAGGAAACAGTTAACAAAACCAAAAGACAACTGACAGAATGGGAGAAGATAATTGCAAATGAGATATCAGATAAAGGGCTATTGTCCAAAATCTATAAAGAACTTAGCAAACTCAACACCCAAAGAACAAATAATCCAATCAAGAAATGGGCAGAAGATATGAACAGACATTTCTGCCAAGAAGACATCCAGATGGACAACAGGCACATGAAAAAGTGCTCCACATCACTCGGCATCAGGGAAATACAAATCAAAACCACAATGAGCTATCACCTCACACCAGTCAGAATGGCTAAAATTAACAAGTCAGGAAAGGACAGATGTTGGCAAGGATGTGGAGAAAGGAGAACTCTCCTACACTGTTGGTGGGAATGCAAGCTGGTGCAACCACTCGGAAAACAGCAGGGAGGTTCCTCAAATTGTTGAAAATAGAACTACCCTATGAGCCAGCAATTGTACTACTGAGTACCTAAAGATACAAACGTAGTGATCTAAGGGTACATGTGCACCCAAGTGTTTATAGCAGTAATGTCTGCAATAATGAAACTATGGAAAGAGCCTAGATATCCATCAGCGGATGAATGGATCAAGAAGAGGTGGTATATATACACAATGGAATACTATGCAGCCATCAAAAGAAATGAAATCTTGCCACTTGTGACGACGTGGATGGAACTAGAGGGTATCATGCTTAGTGAAATAAGTCAGTCAGAGAAAGACAACTATCATATGATCTCCCTGTTATGAGGAAGTGGAGATACAATGGGGGGGGGGTTAGGGGGGCTAGGAGAAGAATCAATGAAACAAGATGGGATTGGGAGGGAGAGAAACCATAAGTGACTCTTGATCTGAGGGTTGCTGAGGGGAGGAGGGTTGGGAGAAGGGGGGTGGGGTTATGGACATTGGAGAGAATATGTTCTATGGTGAGTGCTGTGAAGTGTGTAAACCTGGCAATTCATAGACTTGTACCCCTGGGGATAAAATATATTATATATTTATAAAAAAAATACAGCATAGTTCCATAATAAAAACCCTCAAGAAAGTGGATACACCTCAACATATTAAAATATACCTCAACTTATTAAAAGCTGTATATGAAAACACACAGCTAACATAATTCCCTACAGTAAATGATTGAAAACTTTTCCTCTAGGATAAGGAAGAATGCTAGGAAGCTCACTTTCTCTAGTCTTATTCAATATAATGCTAGATGTCCTACCTAGTGCAATAGAAGTAAGAGGCATTCAAATTGGAACGAATAAAAATTGTCATTAGTTTAGTAAAGTATCAGGAAAAAAAAATCAACATACAGAAATTAGTGGCATTTTTATACACTAACAACAAAATAGCTGAATAAGAAGAAAACTTCCCATTCACAATAGCATCAGAACAAACAAAATACTTAAGAATGAATTTAATCCAGGAGGCAAAAGATTTATACAATTGAAACTAATAGATTTTGATTGAATAAATCAAAGAGGACAAACAGATGGAAAAATTTCCTCTGTTCATGGACTGGAAAAAATAAAATGAAAAAATTAAAATTGCTAAAATGTCCACATTACCCAAAACCATCTATAGATTCAAGATAATGCCCATCAAAATCCCAATGTTATTTTTTACAGAAATAAAGAGGACAATAGAAAAAATTGTGTAAGACATAAAGACCCAAATACCCAAAGTAATCCTCAGAACGAACAAACCGGCAAGCATCAAACTTCCTGATTTTAAACTTTATTATAAAGCTATGATAATTAAAACAGTACAGTACTGGCAAAAAATAGGCATATAACTTAAAAATAATATATAGTCAGGTATAATCCTCTGCATATCAACTAATATTTAACAAGGTAGCCAAGAACACACAATCTGGAAAAGATAGTTTCTTTAACAAATGCTGTTGGCTATCCTTGGTAACTAAGGAAAAATAAAATTGGACCTCTATCATACATCATTCATTAAAGTTAACTCAAAATAGATTAAAGATAAGCATAAGACCTGGAAACATAAAACTCCTAAAAGAAAACCTAGGGGAGAATCTCCTTGACATTGGTCTTGACAATAATTTTTTTGGATAGGACACTAAGAGGACAAGTAACAAAGCAAAAATCAGTAAGTAGGGCCAAATTAAATTAAAAAGCTTCCACACAGGAAAGGAACAATCAACAAAATGAAAAGGCAATCTTCAGGGGCACCTGGGTGGTTCAGTGGGCTAAAGTCTCTGCCCTAGGCTCAGGTCATGATCCCAGGGTCCTGGGATCAAGCCAACATCAGGCTCTCTGCTCAAGCAGGGAACCTGCTACCCCCTCTCTCTGCCTGCTTCTCTGCCTACTTGTGATCTCTGTCTGTCAAATAAATAAATAAGACCTTAAAAAAAAAAAAGGCAACCTTCAGAATGGGAGAAAACATTTGCAAACGATATATCAAATAGGAGGTTAATAGCCAAAATGTATAAAGAACTTATACAACTCAACAACAACAAAAATTCTGGTTCAAAAATGGACAAAGAAACCAAATATATATTTTTTTTCCCAAAGAAAAATAGATATATATTAGATATATTAGATATATTAGATAAAATTAGATATATATATCTAATCTAATATATATTATATATCTAATATAATTTATATAATATATATATCTAATCTAATATATAAAATATTAGATTAGTTAGCCATGAGAAAGGAAGAAATCCTGCCATTTGGAGCAATATGGATGGATACCAAAGGTATATGTTAAGTGAACTATTTCAGACAAAGAAAAACAAATACTATATTTTATCACTTATACATGGAATCTGAAAATGCAAACTGTAGGAAGTAAAATGGTGGTTACTAGGCACTGGGGATAGAGGTACTGGGAAGTGATTTTTAAGGGTATAAACATGTAACTAATAAATAAGTCCTGAAGATCTAAAACAGAGATAGCTATTATAATCAACAAACCATATTAGAAACTTCAACGCTGCTGAGACAGATTTTAATGGTGCTCACCTCAAAAAGTAAATTATAATAATGGATATGATAAAGGTTAACTAATACTATGGTGCTAATCCTATTGCAATATATAAATGTATCAAATCAACACATTTTGTACATCAAACTTCCACAATGTTTTATATCAATTACATCTCAAGAAGAAGAGGAGGAAAGAAAGAGGAGGAGGATGATGACGATGATGAAGAAGATGACAGTGATGATGAGGAGGAACAGGAAGGGGGGGAAGAAGGGGAGTGGGGGGAGGAGGAGAAGGGGATAGGGGGAAGGGGAGAAAGAGAGAGGAGGGGGGGAAGAGGGAGGAGGAGGGGGAGGGGAAGGAGGAGAGGGAAGAAAAGAGAAAGATTTGCCTCCTAGCAACCACTGCCTGGACCAGACTTCAGTATCTTGGATGTGTGCCTTGCTCCCCTCTCTCTGCCAGGTCTAAATCCAATATGGCTGAGATGGAGAAAATTTGGTAAGTTGAAATCAAAGAGAGAAATACAAGAGAAAAATCCACCACCTCCAAAAGAAACGATGAAAAGGAGAAGCAATCTGGCAAATTGTTATGAGGTGTGCACCGCCCATCTGCATTGTACATTCCACAAGCATTCCCTTCTTATTTTACTTCTTTTAGCTGTTTATAAGATACAAAGAGGTTGGATATGGTTTACATGACTGTGATGTCCCTTTTTACATCAAAGAATAAAGAAGAACTGACCATGAAGACCATGCTTCCCTCTCCCGCATGCCCATTTGGCTGGTAGGGAAGGAAAATAACTTGCTTGTTGGTGTGGGAAGAAGCTGGGTGAAATCTAGAGTTAAAACCAAGGTGGTCAAGGTGCCCTGCAGGCTGTAAAATGCAGTTTAAATCGGAATGTCAGCTTTTCATTCAAATGATTTTAGTAATTGGAATGCACATTTTTTAATATGCAAAGAAAATTTTTAAAACCTGGAAAAATTTACTTATCCAAGTTGTGTCTTGCTCCTATGATCTAGTATTTCCTTGATCCAAGACACTGAAGGTTTAAAAATCATTTCCGGAGCTTTCCTACTCTTACAATCAAGTCTTGAGACTTCATTCCTGGATTTTCTACCCTCCAGTTTTGTAAGATACAAGTCTTTGTAAATATTGGCAAAAAGTTCACCTCTTTCATATCTGCTTTAAATGTATCAAATGTTGATTTGATACATATCTCTAGTCTCTTATTGTATTTTATTTCTCAAATACATCTAGTGATTCTCAGCAAAAGCTGTCAAATTACATGTCTTTATAATTCCTACTTCTCAATAACTTTTTAAGTACTTGAGATATGGCATGTAGCAGTGTATTTCCTCCCACCAATATTCCTATTTTACTGATAACAAAAATTTTAAAGATTATGGCAGCTACCCAAATTTCTACCTACTGTTAATGATGGGGTCCTCACTACCAGATGGCCCTAGTCACCAATTCCAAAATTGTATTATAGAGTCAGCTCCTATAGACCATTTCTTGCTGGGATCAACCCTGTCAGTTTGGCTTCCCTGGGAAACAGATTCTGAGACAGACATTTGTTTTCCAGAAGCATGCTGGGGAGTATGGGTAGGAGCAGCACCTGTGAGGGAATGTAAAATGGATTACAAAAGGGAGAGATTCAGTTGCAACTGGGGTTCATCTGATTCTATGTGGCGCCCTGGAGCTAAGGTGACCATTCAGAGTTGTCCCAAATTGAGGTTAAAGGCTGAGTCTTTGCATCTTCACATTGACAGTCATTGAAATTGGATTGTCTCTAGGAAAAGACATAACATTCCTTGGGTAAGTTTCCTTCCACTGAAGGAAATGCCTGGGGAGAGATTTAGCTGTAAGTGATCAGCAAGCAATGAATAGTCCCAGCAGTGAAGGGGCGAACAATTTTCTCAGTCCTGAAGGCGATGATATGGGGTTATATCACACCCTACACCTCACTTCCATAGTGGACCAAAAGATAAAGTGGGAAGGAAGAGTTATAAAATCATTCCCTAGGAAAGTAGGAAAACAGTCTCACTCTGAACAGTAATAAGATTAAAAGTATTTTTCAATGCTCATTTGAGATTGAGGATCAGAGTGCTAAAGTGAGACCAGTGGCTCAGACAAGGTTTTAGGAAAGGCATTATAGTTTTACCAAGGTTAAAATTTTGCTAGGATAGAAGGAATAAAAGACAAACAGGCAAGTGAGTCAAGGGTAAGTGTAAAGGAATGATAACGAAGGCTCACCGAAGCTCACAGGATAAGGAGTACGTACAGCAGGGAAATGGGGAGATATTTCAAGAAAAATTGTAGCACCAGCAAGTGTTTGCTAGAGTGTAACAATTATGAACCAATTATACCAATTTCTCTAGACAAATATTAACATAAGTAAACAAATCATATTTTAATTTTCTCTGCCCCAAGTTCAGTGGGAGGCTTCTAGTTACAAATTAAATATGTAGGAAGAACTTATATTAGAATATTCAAAGTTTAAAGACAATAAATGAAGGCTAAAGATTTTTTATGATTCTTTGTTAAGTATATTGATAAAAATATTTCCTCACATGAAAACATGTATCTTTTGCTATAAATAACACTTTATTTTTAATTGTATAACTTGGTATTAATTATACTGAGTGTAAATTATGCATTTTTTACATTATGACATGTAGCGCTATAGTTAATATGGCACTTGTAGTATTTTATGCAGTATTTAGTATAGCAGTACATTATTCATAGGTTGATTTCTATATTATCTAGCATTGAAATGGAAATGTTATGGAATTCAATGAACTATTGATTGATATGCAGGAAGAATTATCTCAGGTTTATAATAATTTATGTCATAGGTCTCCTGCAGCAATTTGAACAGTTAAGAATTGATTACAACTTTCTGAGCTTTTCTTTTTTTTTTTTTTTTAAACCAAATACTATTATTGCTGATCTCTTTATCTGTAGTAAAAGAAATCTTTTGGGGTATTTTCCTTTAGCCTATGATTTGAAATGCCAGCTATAAAAAGACAAAAGTTTATTGTTTTCATGAAGCCCTCACCATTCAGTGCGTCTAGAAACACCATACAAGAATAACATTAATGTCGGGGCGCCTGGGTGGCTCAGTGGGTTAAGCCGCTGCCTTTGGCTCAGGTCATGATCTCAGGGTGCTGGGATCGTGTCCCGCATCAGGCTTTCTGCTCAGCAGGGAACCTGCTTCCTCCTCTCTCTCTCTGCCTGCCTCTCTGCCTACTTGTGATCTCTCTCTGTCAAATAAATAAAGAAAATCTTTTAAAATTTAAAAAAAAAAAGAATAACATTAATGTTTCATGAGAAACTAAAGCAACTTTGCTTGTTCATTCAAGATTCAGGGCTTTCAGGAAACCATGATCCATGACATTTTTTTTCCTAATTTGGAAAACAATGGGAAGAATACATAAATGGACATATTTTTATTGAATTGGGTGTGTATTTAATGTTTCTATGCAGGTTCAGTTCTTACAAGTTAAGGCAGAGAGCTAGTAATCAATTTTAGTGGAAGAATGATATTTAGCATCTGTCTTTGACCTCTTCTTATTCTTTCTGAAACATTGTACCTTCTGAACTGATTATAGTTGACCCTTGAACAATGCGAGCATTAGGGGCTCCACCCCCCATCCCCGTGTATAGCTTTCGATTCCCCAAAAACTTTACTAACAACTTAATGTCGACCAAAGCCTTACTGATAACATAAACTGTCAATTAACACACATTTTACACTTTATTCTTACAATAAAATAAGCTAGAGAAAAGAAAATGTTTTTAAGAAAATCGTAAAGGAGAAAAAATACCTCTATAGTACTGTAAAATATATATATATGTATATGTGTTAACCTATGCAGTTCATACCTAAGCTGCTCAAGGGTCAACTGTGTAGGTCATGAGGCATGAGTCCAGGTCAATGATCAGCCTCAAAAGCAGTTTGCTCTCTCATATTACACCCAGTCTGTAAGATTTCCATAATGGAAATCTTTTGTCACTAAGGATAGGGCAACTTTAAATATATCAGAACCCCTAAGTATATTAACTAACCAAGCAATACCTGTTCAACTTTGTTCATTCTATGCCCACAATAAATTTGTAGTACGACATTAATCAAGGTGTAAAGTCCATCCATTAGTTCCTGTGTTTCTCTATGTCTTGCAAAGTTGCTTCCTTTTATTTTTATTACTAACCTCATTTCCTCAAATAAAAGCTATAGAAAAAAATAAAACCTTTGATCCAAATGTACAGCTGTTGAAAAACTGAAGTTGATTACTCCTTAGAGCAAAGAATCCCACTTTCCAACCATAAATGGACCAAAAAAAAAAAAAAACAAACAAACAGACAAACAAACAAACAAAAACCCCACACCCACATCTCTGTCCTAGTGCTTTGAATTTTTAACGATGACAGCTAACTAATAAAAGTTCCCAAAGATAGCAAACACACAGTAACATGCTGGAGGGTCTCTAGTCAAATGTGGAGACAAAACAGCTGTGAAAGAAGTTTTTCTTTAATACTATGAAGGATATGACCTTTAAAATGTCTACAAAAGTAGATCTTTAGCTATATGCTGAGAAATAGTAGTGTTTACATTGCAAGTGTTTCTATTCATGTAAGTAGGAAAAAGTGGGGAAGTCTAGGGTTACCATGATTGGTTACACAAAATTAAGAATAAGGATTACCTTTAACCATCTCAACGTATTCTTAAATCCATTTATTGCATGGCTCTGTCTGGAGAATGATTAACCATGGAGAAAGTAAAACAAGGGATAATTAAGAACCAAAGACATAGAAAAGACTTAAAATGATAAATTCAAGGAATACTGGAAAGCTGGAAAGATGTGTTTAAATAAAGTGTTTGAATGGTACCATTTAGGAATAAATATGACTAGAAGACATTTTAACACATTAAATCCAAAAGAAATACATTTTGAAAGCAAAATATCTTATTGTATTTAAAATTACAATTGATACCTTAAGGGAAATGTTACTGACTTTCAAACACTTGACTTTCATATAACCTGTACTTTCATATATTAAATTTTGATGTCTAAAACTTTCCCATTTATACAGTGTTGTTTTTCATACATCATTTGACCAAATAGTTTCAACCATGACTGCCAACCTCTGATGTTGGAGGAAAGGTTCAGGTCACATCCAAACTGAAAAATGGTGTTTGTCAACTTCCAATGTGCCCAACAGGCTGTGCTTAGTGTAAGCACTTCTCCACCCTCTACTTGCTGCTGTGTGAACCATAATTTTATATCATGATTTTAATTAGTTTTGACTCTCTCGTATAGAATTACTCTCAGAAATACATATATAAGTGATTCTTCAGATAGTTTTTTAATTCATAAATACCAATCAGAAACCTTAGAAAACAAACCCAAGCTAACTTGATTCATTGTGTTATTTATCTTAGTAAAGGTATTTCAGGAAATTTATTTATAAACTTCATTAAAAGATTTTCAACATAAGACCAATCACAATTACATCTTACACAACAACCTGCCTTTCCTGATTTCAATGGCCTATCATTCATCTAAGAAGTTACATAATAATATCCACAGAATCTCCAGAATATCTGTATTGATACTAATAGATTGTATGATATTTTAAAAATCACAACCTTCTGCTTCAAGCCCTAACAAATGTTCAGCAATTGGCTTCAAATAACAATATCTTTCCTTTGGATCACATTAATTTTAAAGAATTCCTAGTGTTAACACCCACCCCCAAGTGTTTTAGAAAGGAAATAGATTTTTGTAAAATAGTTCTTTATTATTATGTTATCTTAATAGAATGGTTCTGACCGCTAAGAACTTTCATTCTTTTCTTCTGATGTTGCATTCATTTTCTCCCCTCTGTCTCTTCTCCCCAGTTTCACTTTAGATACAGAATTGGTATTCTCCAAATCGTTTATAAAATACTGATGTTTTACTGAACAGCACAAGTTCTCAGTAACTTGGTAAATTTAATCTGTAATGCTGGGTGACAAAGGGACAGACAATAGGAAGTAAGAGTTAATCAAATGTGCCTTGAGCTTTTTGGGAAAATCTCTGCATGCTATTTGTATTGGTAAGAGTTGAGGAAAAGCACAAAGAGTTGAGAGACAAAGAAAGAAATGCAGAGAGAGGTTTCTACATTATGGCTTACTTCTAAATAAATAACAATAATGATCTGGTATTGGGCTCAGCTAAACATCTATGAAATGGAGATGGAATTAGTAACACTGACTTCACAGGGTTGTTCTAATAATTAAATAAGTTAATGCTATAACCACTTAGGGTAGTGTCTGACACATAATGCACAATAAATGTTAGGGATTATTATTTTTTGTGTGTAAAGTCCTGTTGGCTTACCACCTATAAAATGTCCAAGTCAGAAAAGGATCTGTAAGGTCACCTATCATAACTACTTAGCCAAGACTGAATCTTTTCCCACAATAATTCCTGCCAAGCAATCATTTAATCTCTGCCTCTACCATTTGTTCTATTCATTTCTCATATACTTCTGAGAGTCATTATCCCAGCCCCTCTTTCTTGACCTTAGTCTACCTGTGAGCACCCCATTAGGATGTGTGCCTAAAGCAAAACAAAAATGCTTCACTATGAAATATCAAATAACTAACTACTAAGTTCAGTGTTCTGAATACTGTTTCTTTTTTTTTATTTGTGCAGCTTAAGATAAATTAGACTTTTGGAAGCTATAACACACCATTGATTCCATTTCCTATTCAATAAGCTGTTACTTTGACAACTTTTCAACAACTAAATTTGTGATGGACAATATGCCAAGAAGTAGGATTGGAAGTCAATGTTCTTCTTGGAAAACCCAGTCTTGTAAATGAGCTACCTAGAAATTCTGCTGAGGAAATCACTAGAAGTCTAAAATCCCATCTTTTTCATGAATATTATTAAGACATCATCTCACCAAATTAGTTTATTCATCACTTTAAGAAAAAAACAAACACAAGCACCACCTATAATTCGAGTTAATAATTTTGCCTATGGTTGAGTTTAATCCATTTATCTATCCGCGCTGGCAGAAACTTATCTGTTCATTTGGTATATTATTTCTAAAATCTATTAGTTTTAATGTTATCTATGTCTTCACTCAAGCAATTAGTAAAAACACTATTGAAAGGTAGAATCTAGTCTTGCTCCCTTACCCACAATTTTTCATCCAGACAATAATATTTATCTTTTTATATAATAGGACATTGATAAGAACTGTATTTATTTTTTTGTGAATTGTGTCTAGAATTGGGTACTTGAACTTCAGAGAGATTCACTGCTACTATTTGGAGCTAGTCAATGTTCTGTGGATGCCAGAACTCATCAATCTGCCAATATGCTGCCCTTTTCAAGGAAAGAAAGAGGATTGAGAAATGGGACGGTTGTCAGCCTGGTGGGTAAAATGTGCGACATTGTGAGAATTCTCTCCCTTCTTCAGGGGGAGGCAATAAAGGTACTTTCCCCTTCAAGTCAACTGAGTGAGGGATTCCAAGAAAGTCCTTCCTTTAGAGGGATAAAGTGGTATCTCATTCTCCTGATGGATGTTACTGATATGCAGAACCTATAAATCTACCCTAATGCCACCATAAGAATGATACATAGTGAATTCACAAGAGAAAATCTTGAGAGCCTCAGAAAGTGGTGGTTTGTGTTAATAAAGAGGAGTGGTGGCATGCTTAACGAAAGATCTCTGAATTTGGGGACACAAACAGTCTGAAACAGCCTTCTAGAGATCTCTGAAGGCTGGTGGTATTCTTCAGTGATACATACCAATCCTTTTTATTTTTCTTTTGGTTTTACTTTTTAAGTTAAATTTAATTAGCCAAGGTATAGTACATTATTAGTTTTTGATATAATGTTTATCGATTCATTAATTGAATATAACACCCAGTGCTCATCATACTAATCCTCTTAAACAAACAAACAAACAAACAAACAAAAAATAAAATGCAACTATTTCATTTCTGTTTTCCCTTGCCTCAGGTAATATGCAAAGAGGTCTTGACATCTTTGTGTCTTTCTCCTAGCCCAGTGAATGGTGATGAACAGAAGCAATGTGTCTACACAGGCAACTACAAATCCAAGTGATTGTTATGCCCACCTTGAAGAAGGGATGAGATATATACATAGCAGGGAAGAACAAAGGGCCACATGAGATGACTCTTTAGGAAGAGGAACATTAGCACACCAACTCAGACACTACAGTATAATCAGAGCCACCTACATTACACAGATACTGAGTGAGCCAGAGGAAGACCCTAGACTTCTTTTTACCTTGGGTTTTCAATTCCACATAAAGAGGCCTCTCTTATCTGGTATCTTTACTCTCAAACTCAAAGATAATTATGCCTAGAAAACAGATGAGAAGACAGGACTTTGGAGTCTGACCACACCCTCTTTCCTCTACCCCAACAGCCACTGACACTTCAGTAACTCTCTCTTGGAAAGAGGGAGGATTCGTTTTTAACTGAAAGTAAGACTCGATTTTGAAATAACAAGTCTAAGAATTAAATAACGAAATTATATTCTCCCAATAAACCAAAGTGAAAAGGTAATTACAGAACCTGAAGAACAAAGTGTTGTGAAAGATCCAGGCATCCAGTCGGAGAAAGGAACAGTTACTAGAAGAAATTAAAACATAAAATAGTTAAGATTAGTCACACATACAATAGACACTTAACAAATGGATTTTATCTAGAATGCTGGTGTCTACAAAGGGGTTGTGGTCACATTGACCTGGCCTTGGGGTGAGTATATATTGAGATTTTTTTTGGAAGAGAGCTGACAAGTAGTCTAGTCCTAGTGTGTACAGAGTTCCAGAGCACTCATTATCCTACAGATGAAACTAAGACTTGCTGGAGAGTTTACACTGTTAGCAATATTCCAGTAGCAAATTCACATTACCCTCATATTTATAGGGAAGTTGGAAGACTACTTATGCTTCAGTGTAATAATGACAGCACTCTAGCAGCCCAGGGAGGTGGCTTTATTAGAAAGGGGAGCCTCTGGAGCTCAGGGCTGTCATCAGACAATTCTATACAGGAGTTAACTCTAAACTCCTGAGCCAAATCCCTGCTAAACTCTCAAAAGAGCAGGGGAACTGCGAGCCCCCCAGGCTATCAGATCTGTCATACCATTTGCCCTTATGTATTTACATTTTATTTGCTATGCTCTACCTGTTTTCTCTGATCTACTGTTCTAGTAACCCTGCCCAAAAAAGAAATGAGGTTAGTTGACATGAATTGCACTTAGGTTGCCTGTACTAGGTCTTAATGATCAGGCCTTCTTCTCCTAGGTGCTCACAAATCATCAGCTTAATAATTGAATTTGGAGGCATTTGGGGAGTTGATGTCAAGGTCACATACATACAGTTTACATAATATACCTGCTTTCCCCTTCAGAGGATCAGAGCAGCCAACTTCCAGACCCTCTCCTGTTTGCCAACACTCATGCAGAGCCCCTGCCAGTAATCTCCAGGTAAAATGTTTCAGTGCTCTGAACAGTCCTTGCCTGATCCTGGAGAGTGGAACTAATTTAAAGTTGCTAGGGGTGTTTCTTATAAACTCCTCACCCATCTGAGGTTCAAATTTATTTCCCCAGTGTTCATTCAAACGTTTTTTGGTCAGAAATTCATTCTATAAAAAGAAAATGGAAGCAAAATCAATGCGTTGATATTCCCCTGTTGAAGGAGAACAATTGTACATCTTACATAATCTGCTGATGCAATGAGGCTTGATGCTACTCAATTATGACAACTTACACTCTGCTTCTGCATGAAACATTTCTAATGAGCGTCCCCTTATTACTTAGCGTTGAGAGATCCAACTCATCCATTAGAGCCCTGCTGAGATACAAGCAATATCTAACACTTTTTAAGACCAAAAAAAAAAAAAAAAGTATAAATGTCAAGCCAAATTTCTAAATTCCAGTTTCAAGAGCTAGAAATAAGTCTTAGAAATATTTGTGCTGAGACAAATAATGTATCAGAATCAACCTTTTTTTGCTTAAATTTGTTTCATTTTATATCTCTTTTCTTTGAGTACCTTATATTTTAACATTCAAGATCCTGCCTTAATATATATAGCTCTTTTAACTCTATTGAATGAACTAGTATATTTTATCAACAAGCAATGCAAGACCTTATCATGTGGTGAAATTTAAATAAATATATTTTATTTTAAAACGTCTTAAATTAAAATTTTAAAAATCTCCTTTATTATTTGTAATTCATTCCTAGATTTTTTTTTACTGCATATCATAGATTTTTTTAAGTTATTCTTATACTTCATGCATATGGTTCTTTTTTTTTTTCTTGGTATAATTTCCTATAATATTTCAAAATGCACCATACTGTTTGGTAAATAGAAGAGCTTGTTTTTTGGTTTGTTTGGTTTTTGCTTTGTCGCACCCAGTGGGAGGTGATAACAGTAGATTAAGTTTCACTCATGAAAGCTCCAGGTATTAAAATATTTCCCAATATCAACTTAATAGGGTGACCAACAATGGTAGTGACAATGGTCACTCATTCCTGACCATACTCCTTCTCACTCTCACTCCCAGGAGTAAGTAAGTAGTTGTTGTAGGTCAAATATTTTTCAAGTTATATACCTAGACTAAAAAGTTTTAAAATGTTATTGATCCTAAAAGAACTGCAGCTTAAAATTTTTTCTAAAGTTTCTATGATTAATAAACCTGTTGTAATAGTCTGGTTTTTTCATATATTTTTTATGACATAGAAAATATAACCTAAATTTAAAAACCCAGCAAAATGAATAACACTGTATGTAACAGATCTTTAGGTTTTAGTTAGTCTGAACTAATAAAACATCAATAAATATTTCAATAAATACTTCAAAAGTTAAGCAAATAAGACAGATTAAGGTTATGTATTAATTATATCTTACATGCTTACAATCATTTACAAAGTCAAACTGCTATCCTGTGAAAATACATATGGAAATATGAAAACATAAACATATGGCTTCTGAAAATATGTGAGACAGTGGAATTGAAAGGTTTTTTCCTAATTAATAATTAGCAATAACATCTGTCTATTTGTATTTTCTAGATCTTTAAGCCACACATGTAAAATTCTCGTCATTATTTATCCAGTAACACTTTTAAAATACCAACCAAATGAAAGACAACTTGTATTTGAACAATTAGGCTGGATATTTACAAGATCTCAGAGAGACAATTATTTAAAAGATTGAGAAGGAGCACATACTACATCATTGAAATTTTCCAGGTGAAATTTGTCTGGGACAAAGCAGGATAAATGGAAACCTCAAAATTTTACCGAGGGGAAAAAATCTTCACTATTTAATTACTTATAACTTCCTTTATTCCAAAACTCCTTGAACAAGAGTATGGTGCCATCTTTACAACATAAGGACAAATGACTTATGACATAGTTTGGTCCATCTGGAAAGAAAAAAAAAAAGGTTCTCATAAATAGATTATAAAGTAAAAAATAAAATTGTACTGATTCATTTGGAAGTTTATGAACTTAATATAGTTACTAAAATTCAAAAAAAGTTTACTGATGTAAATGGTGCAATGATATAAATAGAGTATGGTGACTACAACTCTCAGGGACGTAGATTTTATAGATGTAAACTCCCTCACATGCAGTCAACTAACATTTAATAGGGAAGCCAGGGATATCTAGTGAGAAAGAATAGTCTCTTTAACAAATTTTGCTGAGAAAGATGGATAACCACATTTTAAAAAACAAATGAAATTGGACTCATTTTTTTTTAAACATCACTCACAAAAATTAACTCCAAATGATCAAAAACTTAAACATAAAACCTGAAAACATAAAACTCCTAGAAGAAAACATAGGGAAGAAGCTTCTTGACAGTGGTCTTAGTAATGATTTTTTTTTTTTTATGAGACACTAAAGAATAAATGACAACAACAAACTCAACAAATGGCACTATACCAAACATCAAAGCTTCTGCATATCAAAGGAAATCCTCAACAAAATGTAAAGACAACTTACAAGATGAGAGAATATTTGCAAACCATGTATATGATCAGAGATTAATACCCAAAATCTGTAAAAAAAAAAAAAAAAAACTCCTACAACTGGGGTGCCTGGGTGGCTCAATGGGTTAAAGCCTCTGCCTTCGGCTCAGGTCAAGATCTTGGGGTACTGGGATCAAGCCCCACATCGGGCTCTCTGCTCAGCAGGGAGTCTGCTTCCCCCTCTCTCTCTCTGCCTGTCATTCTGCCTACTTGTGATCTCTGTCAAATAAATAAATAAAATCTTAAAAAAATAAAAAACTCCTACAAATCAGTAACAATGAAATCTAATTAATAATGGTCAGAGGAACTAAAAAGCATTTTTCAAAAGAAGACATCCAAATGGCCAATGGGCACATGAAAAAGTGCTGAGCATCACTCATCATCAGAGAAATGCAAACCAAAACCATGCTGAGATATCGCCTCATCCCTGTAAGAATAGCTATCATCAAGAAGACAAGAGAGATAGGGATGGCTGGGTGGCTCAGTCCATTAAGGGTCACGATCCCAGGATCCTGGGATCGAGTCTCACATCGGTCTCCTTGGTCAGCGGGGACCCTGCTTCTCCCTCTGTCTGCTGCTCCCTCTACTTATGCTCTCTCTCTCTCTCTGACAAATATAAATAAATAAATACATACATAAATACATAAATAAGTTTTTTTTTTTAAAAGGAAGACAAGAAATAACAAGTGTTTGTGAGAATATGGAGAATAGGGAAACCTTGTGCATTGTTGCTGGGAATGTAAACTTGTTTAGCCACTATGGAGAATAGCACGGATGGTTTTTAAAAATTAAAAATAGAACCACCATTCAATCCAGCATTGCCACATGTGAGTATATATGCAAAGGAAATGAAAACATGTTACCAAGAGACATATGCACTTCCATGTTCATTGCAACATCACTCACAATAGCTAAGACATGGAAGACGTAATTTGCTTTGTAAGAGTTGGTGAATAGATGAATGGATAAAGATAGTGTGGTATATAGATATACAATAGGATATTAATCAGCCAGAAGAAAAAAAAATCCTGCTATTTTCAACAACATGGAAGAGCCTTGAGGATGGTATGCTAGGTAAGAAAGTAACACAGAAAAAGACAAAGACTGTATCATCTCTCTTACATGTGATGCCTAGTGAAATGGTGGTTTCCAGAGTTTCGAGGTTAGAAGAACAAGACAGATGTTGTTTAAGGTTACACCCTTGCAACTGGTACATAAAGTCCTGGACTTAATACAGAGTACAGTAATTATACACAATAAAACTGTATTATAAGCAGGAAACTTGCTAAGTAGGTAGATTGGAATTGTTCCCCAAAATAGAAGAAATGATAATTATGCAACGTAACAGCAGTATTAGCTAATGCTGCAATGCCAATCATACTGCAAACAATCAATACATTTTACAACCTTGGGGTGCCTGGGTGGCTCAGTGGGTTAAGCCTCTGCCTTCAGCTCAGGTCATGATCCTGGGGTCCTGGGATCGAGCCCCGCATTCTGCTCCCTGCTCAGCAGGGAACCTGCTTCCCTTCCTCTCTCTCTACCTGCCTCTCAGCCGACTTGTGATCTCTCTCTGTCAAATCAATAAATAAATACATTTTACAATCTTAAACTTACACATGATGTTGTATACAAATTATATCTCAATTAAAAAATAATGACTTGTTCCTACAAAGGGAATTTCTATAATCTGGCATCTTAATTTATTCTGACATAGTTGCAAAAGAATTCATTGTTTCTTTACAGAATATCAATGCTTTAAGAGAAAAGCAATCACAAATGTATACTGACAATAACTATGAAAACTACAAGACCAGAGTAAAAATAGTATATTTGAAACTTTAATCATAAATCACCTTCTTAAATCAGTTTATTATTCTAAAAAGCCAATGTAATTATTTATGAATTACCTCAATAATTTCTTATGTTAAATGTACAAAGCATGTTGATTACTCAAATGACTTCTCTCTAATAAATGTTATTTATTATTCTTAAATGGAAGAAATTGCCACAACTGGAAAGATCTAAAAGTACAATCTAAAATTTATAAGAAGGCACACAAAGAAAGTCCTGAAGCATCTATAAGTGCCACAGAATATACAGAACAGGATCACATACATCATCAACACAGTTTTCCTACTTCACAATTATAAGCTTGTAGCATTTATACTTTCTCAACATTTTAAAATATATCAAAATAGGAGAACATGAGTCTTATGCTGTCTTTTTGTATTAGTGTAGTCTTAAATAGAGTCAACAAATGTGTTTTCTAAAACTTTTACAAATCTAATTTTTATTACTGAAATCAAATAATGATAACACATTAAAATAGTTACATTAAACATAAAATCAATACAGTGACAAATTTTCTGCTACTTTAGATTATCTGTTCAAATGTTCTGATATGAACAATCAAGAGTTGACTCTGTTCTGATAAGTACAGAAACATCTTCTACAGTCTTCAGGGAAATTTTTCTACAGGAAAATAATTAGGATTGCCCTTGATTTTGTATTGCATATTCCCCACAATTACTATGATGTTAGAAAAAATACACACACATATATATCATGTGTGTTTGTTTTGAGAAAAATTTAAAATTATATCTGCATATTGCTTAAATTCAAATTCAGCCTCCACAATTGTGAGACTACTCTTCAGTTTCTTAATTGCTGTTTCCTGTGTTTTATCTCCTATAAAATTAGAATAACTTTAGAAGTCCTTTCATGTGGTTAAGCTTCAAATGAAATGATGCATGTAAGTGTCTAAGTCAAAGCCTGACAAAGTAGTGAGATAAGAAATTGCCTGTTCTTATCTATTCTGATTTTTACCTACATATTGGATGATCTCTGTCCCATACACCAAGAGACAAAGAGCTGAATTCAAGGCTTGTGCCTACATCTTTGGAGACACATAAGAGTAGAGGGCTTCAACTCTTTTCTGGATGAATAAAAAACGAGAGAGGTAATGAGGATGAGTAAACAAAAATAATAAATGGTATTTGGAAAATTACTATGAATGGGAAAAGGGAGCCTTGGTACATGTTGTTCAGTCTGCCTGGAAAGATTTTTCACTATATATTCTTATGCTGTGCTTTCTTTCTTTATTATGGCCTCTGTTAAAATTCACCTTCTCAAAAACACCTTCTTGGGTAATCTCATCTACTGCTACAACTTTCTTTCTCCTTATCTTGATTTATTTTTCTTCTCTCCTATTAGTTATAACTACTTAGCCATTAGTTAAGGCCATCTATCACCTGTCTATCTTGGTTTTTTTTTCTTCCCACTAATAGATGACCCTTAACAGAGTGACTGTTTTCTTATCATTCAATGTCTTACTGTATCTTTACTGTTCAATATCCAATAAAGAGAAAAGCATCTTCACAAGGTATGTGCATAACTGTTTGAGTGAGTGGATTAATGTATACTGTTTGAAAGAACTATATTAGTCAAAGGCAATAATTCCTCTTAAGGCAAGTGTCTGACTAATGTATACATCATATAGGTGTATTTACAACTGAGTATCACTAAAGTTTACTATACAATATAGGACAGATTTTGTGTTATAAACTGCACATGTATTATATTTCTTCACAGTGCCTCAATGAAGCAGGTAACATTTAGATTTCCACTTTGCTAATAAGAAAATGCAGCTTAAAGAGATTGAATAACTTACCCAGTTAGTGATTGAAAGAGTCAGGTTAATACTTTGTACCCAATTTTATCTCATTATAAAGCCAAAGAGATACACACATCAACCATATGCCACAATTCCACCCTACATATAGAAGAGCTACTCAAAGATCACATCCTTCCCTGATGGCTCAATAGCACCATTTTCAGGTACAAAGCCAAAAATATTATAAAGCACACTTGAAACCCTGACACACTTAATGCCAGATCAAAAAGTTATGCATATTAGCTAATTAGGAACTAACTGAAGGTCTTTAAATCTTCTAAGTAATGTATTTTATATAGAAATTAGCAAAACCATTGCCAAATTACTGGTTCACTTGGCTGAATGTTATATTTTGCTATAATAACGAGTGTTCCAAGTATTGAAAGCCTTTAAAAATCAATGTATATTGCTCCTGCGTAAACATCAGGCTGTAGACCTCATACAACTACATCATAGATTTTCAGTAAGGTGGTAATTGTGGACAAAACTGCAATGGCAATTTACTCCACCGTGATGTATTTTCATAATACCTGTGCTCACTGAGAATTCTTACAGTCTCTTCCCTCCCCCTTCGAGAAATAGGAGATTATGGATTAGAGTTAATTGTTAAGATTTTATTATGATAATCAGCCTTGCTTCTATTTATAGAACAGGTGTTTCTTATATTCAAAATACTATTGGCCAAGAGAAACTGATAATCATTTTGGCATCTTATGAATTGAGTAAGGAAGTGTTTATTTCTGATTCTCATTATGAAATGTGAAAATTGTGCAAAGCAGTTATCAATACCATCATCAGAAATTCTACAATATGTACATATTATCAGACACTGGGACACATGTATAGTTTGTAGATTGAAATTACCTCTACGGTGCCTGGATGGCTCAGTGGGTTAAGCTTCTGCCTTCAGCTCAGGTCATAATCTCAGGGTCCTGGCTTCAAGTCCCACATCGGGCTCTCTGCTTGGCAGGGAGCCTGCTTCCTCCTCTCTCTCTCTCTGCCTGCCTCTCTGTCTACTTGTGATCTTTGTCTGTCAAATAAATAAATAAAAATCTTAAAAAAAAGAAAGAAAGAAAGAAAGAAATTATCTCTAGAAGAATGGCACAGGTAAACCAAAGGTTGAAAGAATGTCAGCTGAGGTTGAAGAGATATCTTAAGTAATTATAATTATTTTCCTTGCTTTGAAAAATATTAGATATATGGAAATAGTGAATAGGTTCAAAAATTAAGTCAGTTACTCATGATTTCTGCAGAAACAGTTTTTCTTTACCAATTATTAATTCTCCCTCTCCCCACTCCCTCGCACTGGCTTAACTACTATATGTAAACTCAAACCAAGTTTTTTGTTTTAAATACTATTTTAACAGCCAGTGACAATGTTGATGACTTAATCCTTCTTAAGCATTTCCTTTCATTGGGTTTTCTAACACCATACTGATTTTTCTCTTAAAGGTGTAGGTACTCTTCTTCCTCTTTTGAAGTCATGCCTCTGTTTACTGAGTCATTAAATGCTGACATTCCTCAAGTTTGGGTCCTAGAACTTCATTCTTTTATCATTTTCAAGAAACATGATATCAGAATATACCTATAAATACACTATACCTAAATGTATATCTCTAATCCAGAAATTTTCTATTAGCCCCGAACTCATATTACAGCTTTTCATAGGCAATATAAATTCTTTTTATTTCAAAAATGACTTTATGATCTTACTTTCAAGTCTTATCAATTTCCAGTGATACTCATCTTACTAGATTGCGTAACACTCAATCCTGTGATTCATCATTCTTTTTCTCCTCTAACTCCCTGTATTTCATGTATCCATGAATATTGCCAATATTATATCATACCTCTGGAATATTTTTACTTGGTCCCATTCCATTCACAATCATCATAGCTAGTCTCTTTCCTGATTTATCAAAACAGACTCCAAACTATTAGCAACCATGATTGCACTGTTCCTTCCTTGAAGCTCTTCTCTACAATGCAACAAAATTATTCCTGAAATCAGGGCTAATAAAGCTAGTACCTTGCTTAACTTATTTCATTGGCTTCTCACCAAGCTTCATTCAAAAGGGAATAGATATTTCAAACAGATGATTAATTCAAGAAATCGTTTATTGCCATGGTTGAACGCTAAAAGATAAAAAATTGAGATGATCAAGAGTTTAAACACAGGAAAAAGTTACCATATCCAGCATTAAGGAAACAAAGGGGGAAAGTATTATAAGAATTTAAGGACTAGGAGGAGGGGTACTATTGGGATCTTGATCAGATTTCTGAGGAAGCTTCATGCAGCTGGTGCAGAGTGGCAATAGAATTGTGGATCCTACTGCTGCTGCCACAATGTTGATGGAAACTAGGAAACAGGAAGAAAATCATAACTTTATTCTTCCTATATTCCAATTTCCCTCTAGCCTGTTTTTTGTTTTTTTGGGTTTTTTTTAAGGTGAGACTTTTTTTGAGTGTTCCAGGATTCATGGTTTATGCACCACACCCTGCGCTCCATGCAATATGTGCTCCAGCCAGCTTTCTTAATGACAGAGTTTAATAGACTGCAACCCCCACCCCAAGAACTATGCTCCTGTTTATTCTGACCACTACATCAAAAATAGCATAGACTGAATGGCTTATAAACATCAGAAATTTATTTCTCACTGCTCTGGAGCTGGAAATTCCAAGATAAAATTGCTGGAAGATTCAGTGTCTTTAAGGACCTGCTTTCTAGTTCACAGAGAACCATCTTCCTGGTGTATCCTAACACAATAGAAGGGGAGAAGGAGCACTCTGGTGTCTCTTTTATTAAGACACTAATCTCATTCACTTCTTAAAGGTTGCATCTCTAAATACCATCACATTGGAGGTTACGGTTTCAACATAGTAATTTGGGGGAGGCAGGGGATGACACAAATATTTAAGCTACAGAATTTTCCCCCTGGATATAAAAATTAATGTCCTTCTTACATATAAAATACACTCATTCCATTCCAGTAGCCCCCAAATTCTTGACTTATTTCAGCATCAACGCAAATTCAAAACCCAAATCTCATCTAAATCAGGGGCACCTGGGTGTCTCAGTTGGGTGAGTATCCTTCTCTTGGTTCTGGCTCAGGTTATGATTTCAGGGTTCTGGGATTAAGCATCACATGGGCTCTGTGCTCAGCACTGAGTTTGCTTGATATTCAATTTCCTTCACTCCCTCTGCCCCTCCCTGTGCTTTCTCTCTCTCTCTCTCTCTCTCTCTCTCTCTCTCTCAAATAAATAAGTAAATAAAATCTTTAAAAATAAATAAATAAATAAATATCATCTAAATCACATATGGTGAGAGTCAAGGTGTTTCTCATCCTGAGGTAGAATTCCTCTTTACCTGTAAAACCAAATAAATTGTGTGCCTGGTAGAGGGGCACCTGGGAGGCTCGGTCAGTTAATCGTGACCAGCCTTTTGCTCAGGTCATGACCCCAGGGTCCTGGGATTGAGCCCCACATTGGCCTTTCTGCTCAGCAGCTCTGCCTGCTATTCCACTTGTTTGTGCTCTCTCTCTCTGTCAAATAAATAAACAAAATCTTTTTTGAAATTTAAAAATGAAATGGTAGAAAAGGCTTTTTATTTTTTTGCCCCTGTCTCCATAACTTCCATTTGCCTACTCCTCTTCCCCTTCCCACATACACCCCACCTTGCAACACACACACTGTGGGCCTGTGATGGGCCTGAAACCCCTGATGGCCTTCAAGGTCATTCTTCCATTGTCTTGGAGAATAGCTCCTAGCTTCTGTTGAGATAGTGGATTCACACTAATCTATCAAGTGTTCCCTCTGAACAAGTTTTCTTATTTTTTTCAGTATGTCTAGCCTGTGAATTTTCCAAATCTTTAAATTCTGCTTCCTATCTGAGTAATAGTTCCATCTTTACATCAGTTTTCTCTTCTTGCATTTTATTGTAAGCAATCAGAAGGCGTGAAACTTCTCTTCAATAATTTGCTTAGACGTTTCCTTAGCCAAATATCCAACTTTATATCTTGCAAGTCCTACCTTCCACAAAATACAAGACATGAACATAACTCAGGTAAGTTCTTTTCCACATTATACAAAGGATCATCTTTCTTCTAGTTTCCAATAACATTCCTCATTTCTGTATGAGACCTCATCTGAATAGCCTTTACTTTTCATGCTTCTGTCAACATTCTATCCAAGATTACTTACTCTCTAACCAGAGAGAGAGAGGCTTTCTCTCCAGTTCTTTTTTCTTCTGAACTCTCACCAGAATCACCTCTTATGGTCCATTCACAACAGTGTAGGGTTTTGTTTGTTTGTTTTTGTTTGTTCATTTTTTAACATGCACAACCAAAGTCTTCCAATCTCTATACACACTACCCAATTTCACAGCCACTTCTACATGTTTCAGGTTTTTATTACTGCAGTGCCCCATTTTTGGTACCAGCTTCTATTTCAGTCTGTTCTGGTTGCTACAACAAAAATATCAGACTGGGAATCTTATAAACAACAGAAACTTATTTCTCACAATTCTGGAGGCTTGGAAGTCCAACATCAAGATGCTGACAGATTCGGTGTCTGGTAAGATCCCAACTTCTTGGTATAGAGATTGGCCATCTTCTCCCTGAGTTTTCATATGGTAGGAAGGGGAAGGGCACTCTCTGGGGAATTATACTAATTCCATTTATGACAGCTTTTAATTCTATGACCATTATGATCACCTCCCAAATTCCTTAACTCCGAATACTTTCACCAGCTAGTCTCCAGGACCTGACCTTTACTGCATATCTGCTTGTATTCACCAAATTTAGTCCTACATTTTTCCTTAAGCTTTAGTTTCCAGCTTATCTCTTAACTCAAGCACAAGACCTGACAAGTATAGCAACCCATGATGAAAACTGAAACTTCCCATCCAGCAGTAATGATTGCCTGGCCAGACCACCCAGACCAGGTTGAATTTATCCCACAACTCATGCCTGTGAAAATATACCATGGAGTGACTGGTGGAGTGATGGAGAATTATGTTTATCATCTCCACCCAAGGAAGAGCACAAGCCTCATGTACATAACATATAGGCATATATGCACATGGCCATGTTTCCTTAAGGTACATGTGCAACCTTATGCCCACCTCTACATATGATGATAAGGCTCCCCTTTCTAAATATTTATTCTAGGGGTGCTTGGGTGGCTCAGTGGGTTAAATCCTCTGCCTTTGACTCAGGTTGTGGTCCCAGGGTCCTGGGGTCAAGCCCCAAATTGGGCTCTCTGCTCAGCAGGGAGACTGCTTCCCTTCCTCTCTCTCTCTGCCTGCCTCTTTCCCTACTTGTGGTCTCTGTCAAATAAATAAATTTTAAATTTTTTTTTTTAATTTATTCTAACCCTGAATAAAAGGAATCCATTCACCTTTGTTCAGGGAGTCACAACTTTGGAAGTTATTCCCTATGATCTCCCTATCTGCCATAAATAAATCTTTGTACAACAACACTACCTGGTGTGTTTCTATCCTGTGCTTCACCAAGATGAGAACACAGTTTGGTTACAATACCATTCAGCTGAGGGAAAAAATTCAACCTATGAATTTTATGGCAGGGGGAGGGTGGAGAGGGACGAACAAGTATTCAATTTAAAGCAGACCCTAAAGGGAAACTGAGAAAAATGGTACTTTTCCTGAGAAAAAATAGTAAAAACTGCCTATTCATGATTCTGAAAAGAAATTTCAGTTAAGTTTTTTAAGAACAGAACCAAACACAAGGAAAAAAAAAAAGTTCTATTTATAACATTGACTAAAACTATGGTTACTACAGGAACTGCCACCTCTGCCTTTTTTATCACCAATTTAAGTCATTTCTTTCCCATGATAACTCAGAGCCAAGTTGGGAAACCATAAGAATTAGTCATATTAGTTCTCTTGACATATTTTTTAATATGATTAAATAATCATCTAGTGCCTTCCAATAAAATAAATTGAACCTAATGCTTACATCTTACTTTATATGGTTGTGTAATTCAGTTTTCCTTCAGCAGGTTACTAGAGGGCAAAGGTAAAATTTCCTCATTGAGAGATAATATAGTTACTCTGAATTTCTTGGAGCTGTACTTTAGTGACATATGACAGCTTTCATTAGTAGAAGCAGTGCTTAATAGGTACAAAAATTAAATTGTTGCAGTCTAAAATTCTCCTTGATACCATTAAAATTTAGTTGGAGGAAATTTTAAGTGGGATAAAAGGCAAAATTGTGCTGGAAGGTGATATTATTAATAACATTTTCCTCATTAGAAAGTCAGGAAAAATGTCATAATTATATATTAAAACCAGTTTAAAGATGTTCCCTTTAGTTGTACTGCCAAAGTACAAAAAAGATTTAGAAATTAATTGTACTCAAAGCAAAATGTGTCAGTAGAAAGGTTTGTCAAAAGGGGATTTATATCTTCAGGACTTATTCAAAAATTTAATGAAGGATTACAACTGGGACTTACAAAAAAATAAAATAAAATAAAGCACTCTATGTGGATTTAGCCTGAGAAAAACCATTTTAGACTGGAACACTGATGATTTAAGGATTTTAGGATTTAAGCTATTCACTTTTTTGTCTGTATTAAGATTATTTTGTAAGACCCTTATTAAATTTTGTCTGAGCCATTAAGGAATCATTTGTCAAAATGATTTTTTAGTATTGTCTAGATATGTAGTGATTTTCCCTTTCTCTCTTTCCTTTTTTTTTTTATAACTTAAAGTATTTTTCTTCCAGTTCACATCACTTTTTTAATGCTAAAGCTACAAAAGAAATTATTACCTTAATTTTTTTTCATTTTTTAAATTTATTTTCAGTGTTCTAGCATTCATTGTTTATACACCACACCCCGTGCTCCATACAATACCTGCCCCCCATAATACCCACCACCAAGCTCACCTAACCCCCCTACCCTCCCCCAAACCCTCAGTTTTTTACTCAGAGTCCAGAGTCACTCATGGTTTGTTTCCCCCTCCAGTTTCCCCCAACTCGCTTCTTCTCTCCATCTCCCCGTGTCCTCCATGTTGTTCCTTATGCTCCACAAGTAAGTGAAACCATATGATAATTGACTCTCTCTGCTTGACTTGTTTCACTCAACATAATCTCTTCTAGTCCTATCCATGTTGCTATAAAAGTCGGGTATTCATCCTTTCTGATGGAAGCATAATACTCCATTGTATATATGAACCATATCTTCTTTATCCATTTATCCATTAAGATTACCTTAATTTTTAAGACACAGTTTTATTTTTCACGATTCCAACATTCGGTTCATATATACTTACCTGTCATTTACTTATATTAATAACATTGTGGACATTTATTAGTATTCTGATTAAAAATATAAAAAAATGATAAGCACTTTACAACCTTATTATTTGCTCTTGATTATTTAGAAAATTAAATATTTTATTTTGAAAAATGAGATTTTTTTAGAGAAAATGGTTTAAGTTATTATATTTTATGAGTACATAAATGTACATTAGATACTAAGGAAGTAAATTAAACAGGATAAAATTTCAATGGTAGCCTTAATGGTTTGGTGGCATGTAAAACTTTTAAACACCAATTATCTATGTGCCAGATTTAGGCTCATAACATGATTTAATACAAGGACTGAATTTTCCTCTATTTCCATGTAAAATAAATAAGTATTCCATATTTGGTTATTTATGCTATTGTCATTTCTTCCATATCACTGCTTATTAGAAGATGACACTCAATTTGCATTTAAAAATTTTAAGACTAATTTTCACTAAGTATGAGACATCTGCAGACTCTCTGCTGAGACTTTTGGTACTGCAAACAATCAGAGTAGACATATTCTACATCTGCCATCCTTTATAATCTAAACTGCTGCAAGAAAGAAAATGCATTTCTATTTCATAATGAAAAGGAAGTATCTGAATGTCAACTAGTACACACAAAAGATTGCTATCTGAGTTGCTAAGCTTGGATTGTTTGACATTAAATGTTTTAGCAGCTAATTCTTATGAATTATTGATGTTCTCATCATTTAGCAAATGGATCACATCACTATAGTAATTAGCACCCTGCCTCTTCTGCTTTTCATACTTAATGTGTCATGAAAGAGCTTAGTTTAGGACTTTAAAAAAAAAAAAGATGAGATTTGTTATATTTCATTCCTAAACAGAAGATACTCAATCTAGGTCTTAGGGATAATATTCAACAGGTTACTGTTATCAATAGGGTATGTATGGAGCTACTGTTTTTCTTTCAAATATTGCTTTGGAAGAGTAATAGTAATCTGTTAATTTGGGGAGATTCAACTTTAACATGTTCCCAAGTTAGCAAAAATCACATCACTTCTAATCATGCACAGGCAGAGGAAAATTATTTTCAGAAACAGTTACTACTCCATAACCAGGTTTATATCTTTCATTATTCTTTATTACTGATAGTTATAATTGAAAATATTCTACTTTAAAAATACCTTAAGTAATTCACTCTTAAATAAATGTTAAGTACCTAAAAATAATAATATGTATTATGGGTAGGATTCTTTATTTTTGGTTATTATCCCTAATTTGTAAAGTAGCAATACTATCAGGATTTCAAGCATCGTTGTTACTCGGATTACATTTAGGACTTTTCAAGAAGAGAATAATATAGTCTATAGGGATTTAATAGTCTTACAGTAACTCTAATAAACAAGGTTCATTTTGTTATAAAATTTCTTAATGTACTTATTTTTGCAAAACAATTCACTTTTTCCAAAAATCTAGTATCCCTACCAGTGAAGTGATTTTGGCTTCAAACATCCTCTATTAAGAAACTCATTTAATTTGGGAAGAAAAAGCATGTCAGCTGCTCTTTTACCTTGCCTAATTGAATATCAAAAATGAAGTTCCAGGATTTCTCACAAATAGCTCTCCAGCAGTTTCTTCATTTTCTACTGGCAATAGAATTGTTTCTAATTTTCAGCCAAGTGATTCCATGTTTTTTGAGGTCCTGGGGGTTTTAGAATGTGATGAAACAAAAACCAAGAAGTATACAGAGAAAATATCTTTGTATTATGTATTTGCTTTTGACCATCCATATAATGATGAAAATTGCATTTGCTTTCTATCTATAGTTCCCAGGTACTGGGCTGTCAGAACAATAAGAATTGTATAATAAGGAAGTTTTATTGACTCATACTAATTATATCCCTAATAGCTTGAGAGACTACGTGTACCTGTAGGAGAGTATTACATAGAAATTACTTTTGCCCTATAAAGTTTGAAATTTAAGGCAGCCAAAGTTGATCCTTTGTAATAACAAAAGATACATACAAATCATGAATACAAATGGTGAGCAAAAAACTAACTCAAGGTAAAACATCAAGTGGGAAAATTGCAATTATTTTTAATGGATTAATGGTAAGTGCTTTATAAAATTGAAAGCTGTGAATATGAGCTCTGTAACTACAGTTGTATGTTATTTTTCTTTTCAGAAAGTACTCAGTTAGGGGGGACAAGATGGCGGAAAAGTAGGAGGAGGCACCTTTTCAACCTGTACCCTAAAGTGAGCTGATTACTTACCAAAGGACTCCGATCACCCATGAAATCAGCCTGAGATATGTCTGGATCTCTACAGGGGCAGAAGACACCAGTGGGCAGGTAAAGCAAGTGGGAACGGTGGACTGATATCTGAAGATAAACAAAAGGGGGAGGGAGCCACCAGAGGTGACCGGTTGGAAAATAATACCCAATCCGAGAGTGCCCTGCATCTGGGGACCAGCATTAACTTGGAGTCTGGTTGAAAGCACCCAAAATGAGCAAAGGATTGTGTGTGTGTGTGGGGGGGGAGATTGTGGGAATCGGGGCAGCTAGGGACAGGGACTTAAGTCCTCGGTTCCAGGACAGCCTCCCCTGGTGCTGAGCCAGATAGAGTGTGGCAGAGAAACCAGGTCTTGGTCCCTAAGCCGCCAGCACACCTGAGAATGCATGGGTTCTGGCTCCTGTGAGTGGATGGGAGCCACGCTGGATGGCAGAACATGCGAGCCCTGCTACAGAGCCTGAGATACGCGTGCCCCTCATTCTCCCCTGAGAGAGGTACAAAGGCCCAGCTGGCACTCTTTGACCCGCGCTATTGTTTCAGAGTCTAAGATGCGCACCCCAAACTCTCCCCTGACAGAGGTGAGCGAAGGCCCAGCCTGGTGCTTTTGGACCTGTGCCCCGTTCTCAGAGCCTGAGATGCGTGCCATGACCCACAATCTCCCCTGAAGGGAGGTCAGTGTGTAGTTTGTTTTCCTCTAAAACTACAAAAACCATCAAAAGCCGTCAAGGTGAGAGAAAAAAAAAAGTGAACAAACATAAAGACAACCAGAGAACACAAGCCTGAAAAAAACCAGTTTCTTCAGAGCCCAACCCCTTGAGGGGGGTGGGAGGACTTAACTCAGGGAACATCATTGACTGAAAACCCACGTAGCAGGCCCCTCCCCCAGAAAATAAACCAAGAAAGAAAAAAAAATACTGCAAGAGAACAACCACCACTACTTCATAGGACAGCTTTTATTTTTAACTCGTTCCACTATTCTGGTACATTTTTTTTTATATAAATAATTTTTTAACCTATTTACCTTCACAGTGAGCTTTCCAGTACATCAAATTCCATAAAACTTTCTAACCTGAACTTTTTGATACATACACCTGTGTTTTTCTTTTGCATTTCTATTTTATGAATTTCTTTTTTTTTATTTTAGTTTAGTTTATTCCTTTTTATTTTTATTTTCTAATATTCATATAGAGTTAAAAGTCAAAGTAATCCCCTTTCCCCAATCAATATGACCCCTATAGGTAAACCAATTTTTAATCCCACTTTATCTTAGGAAAGTTGAGTCCTTTAACAAAGATATCAAGATACATCAGGAAGAATCAAAAAAACCTTGCTCAGTTTGTTTTGTGAGATTAAGAGTCACTTATGGTTTGTCTCCCTCCCAATTCCATCTTGTTTCATTGATTCTTCTTCTACCCACTTAAGCCCCC
>NC_081557.1:134456818-134493207 GCF_022355385.1 Mustela nigripes
TCTTTGGTTAGGTTTATTCCTAGGTATCTTATGGTTTTGGGTGCTATTGTAAATGGGATTGATTCCTTAATTTCTCTTTCTTCTGTCTTGTTTTGGTGTAGAGAAATGCAACTGATTTCTGTGCATTGATTTTATATCCTGACACTTTACTGAGGGTTGCTGGGGGGAGGGGGGTGGTCGAAGGGGGTGGGATTATGGACATTGGGGAGGGTATGTGCTTTGGTGAGCGTTGTGAAGTGTGTAAACCTGGTGATTCACAGATCTGTACCCCTGGGGATAAAAATATATGTTTATAAAAAAATAAAAAATTAAAAAATTAATAAAATAAAAAAGATTAAAAAAAAGAAGCTTCCTCGCCAACACTGAGAATTTATAACCACTCTCCCATCTTTTTCTTCTACCACTGTTTCTGTGTTTGTCCTAATAGTATATAAATCTTACACTTGGGGTTCTTTTTGACGAGGTTCTTCCTTTATTTACATATATATATTTTTTTTTTCTCTTGTCATAAACTTTTATCCATCTTTTTGTTTGTCTGTTTTTGTTTGTATACTTCATAAATCATACCTTGGGGCCCATTTGGGCTGAACCTTCTCTTTCATCTTCCCTTTCTTTTCTCTCTCTCTCTCTCTCTTTTCTTTTTCTTTTCTTTTGTCTCTCATTTGGGTGGGGAATCCTGATTGCTCAGAGTGTTCCAGGGTGCACCTTGACTGCACCAAGGTCGATACATCCAGCTACATCTGTTCAGTCATCTCTCACCAAAATGCTAGGAGGAGGAATGCCCAACAGAAGGAAAAAACATAGGATGGACCTTCTGCAACAGAGCTATCAGCTATCAACATAGACAATATGTCGGAAAGATAATTCAGGCTAACAATTATCCAGGCAATATCTAAGTTGGAGAAGGCCATGAATGACCAAACAGAATTGATTGGGGCCAAGCTGAAAGCAACCAGAGATGATGTTCACAATGTTAGGGCAGAGCTTAAAGCTAGCAGGGATGACATTCACAATGCTCTCAATGAGTTCCAATCTAATCTAAATTCCTCAAAGCTAGGGTAACTGAGACAGAAGATAGAATTAGTTATCTGGACGACAAACACATAGAGAGAAAGGATCAGGAGGAAACCTGGAACAAACAGCTTAGAAGCCACGAAAACAGAATCAGGGAAATAAATGATGCCATGAAACGTTCCAACGTCAGAATTATTGGAATCCCTGAATGGGAGGAGAAAGAAAGAAGTCTAGAAGATATCGTGGAACAAGTTCTTCATGAAAATTTTCCCAATCTCGCGAATGGAACCAGCATTCATGTACTAGAGGCCGAAAGGTCTCTACCCAAGATTATAGATTCAAAAAAAACATCAGGGCACCTGATAGTCAAATTGAGGAATTATAATTTTAGGTATAATCTTTTGAAAGCTGCTAGGACAAAGAGGCTCCTTACTTACAGAGGAAAGCCTGTCAGAATAACGTCAGACCTGTCCACAGAGACCTGGCAAGCCAGAAAAGGCTGGCAAGACATATTCAGGGCATTAAATGAGAATAACACGCATCCAAGAATACTTTGTCCAGCAAGACTGACATTCAAAATGGATGGGGAGATAAAGAGTTTCCAAGACTAGCAAGGCTTAAAAAACTATGCAACCACCAAGCCGACACTGCAGGAAATATTAAGGGAGGTTGTTTCTATAAAAGAGGAAAAATCCTAAGAATAGCATTGAACAGAAATATAGAGACAATCTACAGAAAGAAAGACTTCAAAGGTAACACGATGTCAGTAAAAACGTATCTATGAATAATCACTCTCAATGTGAATGGCCTAAATGCACCCATAAAACAGCAAAGGGCTGCAGATTGGATAAAATGACAGGACCCATCCATATGTTGTCTACAAGATACCCATTTTCAACATCAAGATACACCCAGACTGAAAGTAAAGGGATGGAGAAGCATCTTTCATGCCAATGGGCCTCAAAAGAAGGCTGGGGTAGCAATTCTCATATTAGATAAATTAGATTTTAAACTAAAGACTGTAGTCAGAGATACAGAAGGACACTACATCATTCTTTAAGGGACTATCCACCAAGATGATCTAACAATTGTAAATATCTATGCCTCTAATATGGGAGCAGCCAATTACATAAGAAAACTGTTAATCAAGATAAAGAGTCATATTGATATGAATACATTAATAGTAGGAGATCTTAACACACCTCTCTCAGAAATAGATAGATCATCAAAGCAGAAAATCAATAAAGAAACAAGAGCATTGAATGACACACTGAACCAGATGGACCTCATAGATATATATAGAACATTCCACCCTAAAACAACAGAATACTCATTCTTCGCAAGTGCACATAGAACTTTCTCAAGAATAGACCACATACTGGGTCACAAATCAGGACTCAATCAATACCAAAAGACTGAGATTACCTCTGCATATTCTCAGATCACAATGCTTTGAAACTGGAGCTCAATCACAAGGAAAAGTTCCGAAGGTACTCAAACACCTGGAAGCTAAAGACCACCTTGCTTAAGAATACTTGGATCAACCAGGAGATCCAAGAAGAACTGAAACAATTCATGGAAACCAACGAGAATGAAGACACTTCAGTCCAAAACCTATGGGGTACAGCAAAGGCAGCCCTAAGAGGGAAATACATAGCCATCCAAGTCTCTCTCAAAAAAATTGAAAAATACAGAACACAGCAGCTGTCTCTACACCTTAAGGAACTGGAGAATCAACAACAAATCAAACCAACTCCACACATAAGAAGGGAAATCATCAAGATTAGAGCTGAGATCAATGAGATAGAAACCAGAGATACAGTAGAACGTATCAATGAAACTAGAAGCTGGTTTTTTTAAAGAATCAATAAGATCGATAAACCATTGACCACACTAATCCAAAAGAAAAGAGAGAAAGCTCAAATTCATAAAATTATAAATGAAAAGGGAGAGATCACAACGAACACCAAGGAAGTAGAAACAATCATCAGAAGTTATTATCAACAGTTATATGCCAATAAGCTAAGCAACCTAGATGAAATGGATGCATTCCTGGAAAACTATAAGCTCCTAAAACTGAACCAGGAAGAAATTGACAACCTGAATAGACTGATATCTAGTAACGAAATTAAAGCAGTGATCAAAAACCTCCCAAAAAACAAGAGCCCAGGAACTGACAGATTCCCTGGGGGAATTCTACCAAAATTTCAAAGAAGAAATAACACCCATACTCCTGAAGCTGTTTCAAAAAATTGAAGCAGAAGGAAAACTTCCAGATTCTTTCTATGAAGCCAGCATTACCCTGATACCCAAACCAGGCAAAGACCCTACCAAAAAGAATTTCAGAACAATATCACTGATGAATATGGATGCTAAGATTCTCAACAAGATCCTAGCAAACAGGATCCAAAAGCACATTAAAAATGATCATCCACCATGACCAGGTGGGATTCATCGCCGGGTTACAAGGATGGTTCAACATTCGCAAATCAATCAATGTGATAGAACAAAATAATAAGAGAAGAGAGAAGAACCACATGGTCCTCTCAATTGATGCAGAAAAGGCATTCAACAAAATCCAGCATCCGTTCCTGATTAAAACACTTCAAAGTATAGGGATAGAGGAAACATTCCTGAACTTCATCAAATCTATGAAAGACCCACAGCAAATATCATCCTCAATGGGAAAAAGCTTGCAGCCTTTCCGTTGAGCTCAGGAACACAAGGATGCCCACTCTCACCACTCTTGTTCAACATAGTATTAGAAATCCTAGCAACAGCAATCAGACAACAAAGAGAAATAAAAGGTATCCAAATTGGCAATGAAGAAGTCAAACTCTCTCTCTTCGCAGATGACATGATTCTTTATATGGAAAACCCACAAGACTCCACCCTCAAACTACTAGAACTCATAGAGCAATTCAGCAACGTGGCAGGATACAAAGTCAATGTACAGAAATCAGTGACTTTCTTATACACTAACAATGAAAATACAGAAAGGGAAATTAGAGGATTGATTTCATTTACTACAGAACCAAGAAACATTAGATACCTGGGAATAAACCTAACCAAAGGGTAAAGGATCTGTACTCGAGGAACTACAGAACACTCGTGAAAGAAATTGAAGAAGGCACAAAAAGATGGAAGATCATTCCATGCTCTTGGATCGAAAGAATAAACATTGTTAAAATGTCTATACTGCCTAGAGCAATCTACACTTTTAATGCCATTCTGATCAAAATTCCACCAGTATTCTTCAAAGAGCTGGAGCAAATAATCCAAAAATTTATATGGAATCAGAAGAGACCCCAAATCGCTAAGGAAATGTTGAAAAACAAAAATAAAACTGGGGGCATCACGCTACCTGATTTCAAGCTTTACTACAAAGCTGTGATCACCAAGATAGCATGATACTGGCCTAAAAACAGAGACATAGACCAGTGGAACAGAGTAGAGAGCCCAGATATGAACCCTCAACTCTATGGGCAAATAATCTTCGACAAAACAGGAAAAAATATACAGTGGAATAAAGACAGTCTCTTCAATAAATGGTGCTGGGAAAACTGGACAGCTGTATGTTGAAGAATGAAACTCGACCATTCTCTTACACTGTACACAAAGATAAACTCAAAATGGATAAAAGACCTCAACGTGAGACACGAATCCATCAGAATCCTAAAGGAGAACATAGGCAGTAATCTCTTCGATACCAGCCACAGCAACTTCTTTCAAGATATGTCTCCAAAGGCAAAGGAAACAAAAGTGAAAGTGAACTTTTGGGACTTCATCAATATCAAAAGCTTCTGCACAGCAAAGGAAACAGTCAAGAAAACAAAGAGCCAACCCACAGAATGGGAGAAGATATTTGCAAATGACAGTACAGACACGGGGTTGATATTCAGGATCTATAAAGAACTCCTCAAACTCAACACACAAAAAACAGACAATCATATCAAAAAATGGGCAGAATATATGAACAGACACTTCTCCAATGAAGACATACAAATGGCTATCAGACACATGAAAAAATGTTCATCATCACTAGCCATCAGGGAGATTCAAATTAAAACCACATTGAGCTATCACCTTAACACCAGTTAGAATGGCCAAAATTAGCAAGGCAGGAAACAACATGGGTTGGAGGGGATGTGGAGAAAGGGGAACCCTCTTACACTGTATGTGGGAATGCAAGTTGGTGCAGCCTCTTTGCAGAACAGTGTGGAGATTCCTCAATAAATTAAAAATAGAACTCCCCTATGACCCTGCAATTGCACTCCTGGGTATTTACCCCAAAGATACAGATGTTGTGAAAAGAAGGGCCATCTATACCCCAATGTTTATAGCAGCAATGGCCACGGTTGCCAAACTGTGGAAAGAACCAAGATGCCCTTCAACGGACGAATGGGTAAGGAAGATGTGTTCCATATATACGTTGCAGTATTATGCCTCCATCAGAAAGGATGAATACCCAACTTTTGTAGCAACATGGATGGAACTAGAAGAGATGATGCTTAGTGAAATAAGTCAAGCAGAGAGAATCAATTATCATATGGTTTCACTTATTTTTGGAGCATAACAAATAGCATGGAGGACATGGGGAATTAGAGAGGAGAAGGGAGTTAAGGGAAATTGGAAGGGGAGGTGAACCATGAGAGACTATGGACTCTGAAAAACAATCTGAGGGGTTTGAAGTGAAGGGGGGTGGAGGCTGGGGTACCAGGTGGTGGGTACTAGAGAGGGCACGTATTGCATAGAGCACTGGGTGTGGTGCAAAATGAATACTGTTATGCTGAAAATAAATAAGTAAAAAAATATATATAAATAAAAATTTAAAAAAATAAATAAAGAAAGTGCTCAGTTATACTACTCAGCGCTCTTTGATTTCTCTTGAGACCTCTTTTACATCCACCCCAGAGCATACCTCAGACCTGGAATTACCAGGTCTTTGACTCTCTCAAGGAAGCTAGCTTGTGATTGCACAAAAACAGTTCTGCGTCACAATTTGGTATGAAGCCTTTAGGCTAATTAATCTATTCTGGAACTTAAAACATGAGCAGATTCACCTGAACTCTATTCATTGTAGAAACTCTGCATGATATTAATTCAAACCATGCTATTACTTACCTTCATTATCACTATAACTACATGGAAATTGCATTTTTAAATATTCTTTGTAATAATGAATGCTTGTTCTACATCTATATGTTAAATCAGTGCTACTTTATTGGTCTATATAAAAACATCTATTTTTCTGTTTGACACAACCTTATCCTATAAAACATAGGACAGAAGATAGCACCAACATTTCTTCAGTGATCCAAACTACAATCTTTAAAGTGGTTAATAAACAATTTAAATATGTTTATTGAAGTGTGCTATATGCCAAACCATGGGTTGTAGATACAAAGAATATAATGTATAAGACACACTGAGTATCTCACTTTAAGTAATGATCTTCTTTCTTTCTAATTTAGAAGACTTGGGCATAAATTTATACAAAGTAGTAAATAAAACCATTTTTGTTACTAACAAAAAGGTAACATAGGATGTGTGATAGAATTTTGCTGGGGGATAGTGGGGAGTGGGATGGAAACTGAAGTGTTCCTCTAGTTAGTCTAATATTGAAGGTCCTTTTGAGAAGATGACACTTGAATTGAGAAAGACACAATCATGCAATGATTTGAGAAAATACATTTTAGGCAGAAAAGAATAAGGACAAACAAACTGATATGAGGATTAGAATGGTGTGTTGAATGAATAAGAACAGGCAAATATGGCTAGATCAGAGGTAATCAGGAGTAAAGTAGATAAATAATGAAAGATAACAAGGGTCCTGTATCCATGGGGTAACTGTGAGGTAAGGGGTTGACTAAACAGATTTGGATTGACCCACTGGCCTCAAGCATTTTTACAAATATCCTTTCTTTTTAAATCAGTTGAGATGATGAGGTTTAGCTCCTACAAAAATAGGTGATACCCTAAGTATCTAAAAGGGATATCTTCACTAGAAAATTTTCCTGATAGAAAATGATCAAACAATGAAAATGATCACTAGTGGTACTATAATGTTTTGGGCTCATCTCCGCTGGATTTATACCCTATTTTCTCCTTAATTCTATAGGATTATTACTGAGTCTGGCTTTTTAACTCCTCTTTGACACAAAATACCAGACAAAATAGCTGGAAACCTCAAGGTAACATGAACACACAGGTCAAAATAACTAAACTTCTCAAAATAAAAACAACACACTTCACCACATATACCAGCTGAAGCAGAGTTACTGAAAGAAAAAAAATTAAAAAGCCAAAATGTACACAAAATGTCAAGGAGTATATTAACAATATGAAATAATACAAGAAATGATAATAAGGGGCTAAGTGAAACTTGATTGGTCAGTAAGATAGAGAGCTACGGGGTCCCAACACACATCTCCCCCTGAAAAACTACAAACTGATGAAGATTACTGTGGAGTACAATAAAGGAATAACAGAAACCCTGTGAAGCTCAAAAACTAGGACAGCTCCTTAGAAAAGTGTAGGAAGAATTTTATCTGTCTCACCTCATCCCCCAGTCCTAAGCAGCTCAGCATCAGTTGGGATCCCCTCAGAGGATTTTACCCTATGGTGACAAGGAGAACAGAAGAATTCCAGAAAGAATCACATCAGTTGATGTGTGGAGCCTTTGTTACAGAGGACTCCCACAGTCTTTACCAGTGCTAATCACAGCAGCAGAGAGCTGGCAAGAGTCACTGCCACTGAATCTTCTCTGCAGAGATGGAGCTATCACTGCAGTGAGACCTACCTCTGCAGGCTCCAGTCACTGGAGTCACTGTTCCCAGTCTTTGGAATCAGGAAGCCCCAGTTACTCACTATCTATAGGACCAGAGCTATTACTATTCTGAATCTCAAGTCTCACCTTTGGATCCAATATTGCCAAGGCCACACTACTACTGCTTTGTTCACTTTCCCTACATTGCTGGTCAGGGTTTTGGCTTATCATTATTGGGGCCATGGAACCAAAGCTCTGCATTCACCCTCTAGTTCCTAACATATAGATTAAATGGGCAATGACTGTTCCTGTTCTGCTACTGCCCTTAGGGCTAGAGTTGGGACATTGACTCATCATCCTCTAAATATGTTGGTACTGCACCTGGACCACTAGTACCAACCACCACCATATTCCATCATATCAGAGCTTGTACAGTTACTCCATCTCTCCCCTGAGTCCCTGATAGAACCCCAGAGATCCATGCCTTGGTTCCTTGGGAGATTCACATATGCTTATACTCCTGATGTAAGAACCACTGCTGCAGCAAGTGCACCCATGATGAAGGGCCAAGGTACTGTGTTAGTTCCACATGTGTTTGATTCCAGGACCTTGCCACTACAGCCACTGTAGGTGTCAGTGTACTAGATCTAGAATCAAGAGGCTAGAAGTTCCTCCAAAGTGTAAATAAGAACAAAAGGAGCCCAACACTCCTTGCCTTTGGGGAACTGAATAGACCTGGCCAGCACTGCCACACTCAGGACTTCACCATTCTTGGTCACAGAAAAGCACTATAGTCTCTGCCAACATTGATGTTAGTTGGTGGAGATGCATAGACATATGATGCCGTGGTAAAACAGAAATTAAAGATGTTACACCTCATCCAGCTAATTCCCTCACATACATCTTTTCCCCAACAAAGTCCATCTTTAAGACTGGAAAATAGGGCTGATCTCTCAAATGCATAGATATCATCTCAAAACCATCACAAACATATGCACAAAAAAGCAAAGAAACATTACCCCACCAAGGAAACAGTAATTTTCGAGTAACTGACTGCAAAGAAAAGACGATCTGGGAATTTACTGAAAAAGAATTCAAAATAATTATTTTAAGAAAGCACAGTAGTACTCAAGAGAATGCAAATAAACAACTCAGCAAACTCATGAAAACAATGCATGAACAAAATAAGAAGTTAAAGTTACAGAAATTGTAAAAACAATTCAAAAGTTCTGGAGCTGAAGAATACAACAAATAAAATGGAAAATGCAATAAAGAGCTGCTATGACAAATTCAATCAATCAAATAATCTGTGAACATTAAGACAAATCTCTAGGTATTTTACAATCAGTGGTGAAAAAAAGAAGAAAAAATTAAACATGAATAAAGCTTACATGAATGATGAGATATCATGAAATGAATATTCACACTATGGGAATTGAGAAGGAGAGGAGAGAGAGAAAAGGACAGAGAACTTAAAGACATTGTGGATGAGAACTTCCTAAATCTAAGGAGAGTTGTGAACTTCCAAGGTACATCAAACTCAAAATGCCACAAAGAGATTTGATCCAAAGAAATCTTTACTGAAACATTGCAATCAAATTCTCAAAAAAAAGGTCTTTTTTTACTCAAATTAAAAATACTCTAATGTTTTAATTGTGTGTGTAAATCATTTTGAAATCTAACACTTAGATTAAAAAGCAGCAGTGTTAATAGTTATAGCTATATTTTTAAAATGAACATCATATAGAAAATGCAAATTGTGCTAACATAAAATGTAGAAGGGGCAAGTATATGTGTAGAAAAAAATTTATTCAAATGAAGTTAAGTTGTTATTAGATTAAAATATGTTATTATAATGAATATTATGAAAACTTCATGATAATCAGGAAGAAGAGATACACAAGTTTGTAATAGATACACAAATGATAACATTAAAAGAATCAAAAACTATCTCTACAAAAAAATTACTAATTCACAAAGCAAGAGAGGAAAAAATCAACAAAGGAATTACAAAACAACAAAAAGGCAGCTAACAAAATGACAATAGTAAGTTTTTACCTATAAACAATTATTCTAAATGTAAATGCTTAAATTCTCCACTTAAACACAAAGAACGGTTGAGCAGATTAAATAAAAACAAGAACAAGAACAACAACAACTGCAATAACTACAACTATAACTACATGGTGCCTGCAAGAGACTCACTTAGGTTTTAAGGACAGTCATAGGTTGAACGTGAAAGAATGGAAAAATAAATTCCATGCAAGTGAAAATAAAATAGAACAGGTATAGCTATACTTCTAATAGACAAAACAAACTTTGAATTAAATGTTGTAACCAGAGACAAGGAAGACAATGATATAATGATAAAAGAGGTGAATTAATGAAGAAGTTGTAACAATTATACATGCAGCCAACATCAGAGTACCCAATATATTAGTCAAATGCTAACAGAAATGAAGGGAGAAATAGATATTAAATTAAAAGTAAATTACTTCAATATCCCACTTTCAAGAAAGGACAGATCATCCAGACAGAAAAGTCAGTAAGGAAATAGACTTCATTTATAATTAAGACCAAATAGACCTACCAGACATATCATAACATCTCACCCAAGAACAGAAGAATACGCATTCCTCTCAAGCATAGGCAGAATATTCTCCATATAGATTATAAATTACGTCATAAAATAAGTCCTAACAATTTTAAAAATATTGTAATCATGGGGCACCTGGGTGGCTCAGTGGGTTAAAGCCTCTGCCTTTGGCTCAAGTCATGATCCCAGGATCCTGGGATCGAGCCCCAGATCAGGCTCTCTGCTCCAAGGGGAGCCTGCTTCCTCCTCTCTCTTTGCCTGCCTCTCTGCCTGCTTGTGATCTCTGTCTGTCAAATAAATAAATAAAATCTTTATTAAAAAGGAGATTTTAATCACATTAAGTATCTTCTTTGACCACAACAGCATAATAGAAATCACTAACAAGAGGAATATTGAAAAATTCATAAATTACATGGAAATTAAACAACAAACATCTGAAAGCAGAAATCAAAGTATTTCTGCAGAAATCAAAGGATAAATTAAAAAGAAAATCTTAACACCTATGAAAATGGAATCACAACATAACAAAACATCGCATGCAGCAAAAGCAGTTTTTATTTTATTTTATTTTATTTTTTCAGTGTTCCAAGATTCATTGTTTATGCACCATACAGAGTCCTCCATACAATGTTTGCCTTCCTTAATACCCACCACCAGGCTTACCCAAAAGCAGTTTTAAGAGGGAATTTTATAGGGATAAACATCCACATTCAGAAAGAAAATAAATATTTCAAATAAATTATCTAGACTTATACCTCAAGGAACCAGAAAAGAAAATACAAAGAAGAAATTTAGCAAAAGGAAGCAATAAAGTTAAGAACAGAAATTAATGAAATAGAGTAATAGAATAAATAAAGAGTAATAGAAATGATCAATGTAAGATTGGTTGTTTGAAAAGAAAAACAGAATTGGCAAATCTATAATCAGACTAAGAAAAAAAGGTGACCAAAATTAGTAAAATTATAAATGAAAGAGGAGACATTATACTGTTACCACAGAAATATAAAGGATCATGAAAGACTGAACAGCTATATGTCAACAAGTTTGATAACTTAAAAAAAGATAAATTCCTAGAAACATACAGCTTACAAAGATTAAATCAAGGTTATAGAAAATCTGAACAGAATAATAATAAGCAAGGAATTAAAAATAGCAATCAAAAATCTCCTAACAAAAGGTCAGAACCAGATGACATTATAGATAAATTATACCAGACATTTGAAGAATTAATATTAATCCTCCTCAAACCCTCCAAAATTTTTAAGAACACTTCCAAATTCATTTTATAAGGTCAACATTATCTTAATACTGAAGCTGATAAGGTCATTACAAAAAAAATAAAATTACTGTCCAATATTCTTAATGAAAACTGATTGAAAGATCCTAAAGGAGGTGGGTGGAGAATACCTAACAAACAAAATTCAAGGGCACATAAAAGGTTCATACACCATGAACAAGTGGAATTCCTACTCAGGATTCAGAGATGATTCAACAATATGCAAGTAAACGAATATCATATACCACACTAACAGAATAAAGGATGCAAATACTGTGATCATCTGAATACATGCATAAAAACATTTGACAAAACTCCACATTCCTTTTGATGAAAAACTCTCAACAAATTAAGTGTAGAAAAAGAAGATTTCAACTTAGTAAAGACTGTATATGACAAGTCAACATATAACCTCATACTCAACAGTAAAAGTTAAAAGTCTTTTCTCAAAGATAAGTGGTAAGGCAAGGATTCCCAGTCTTGCCATTTCTATTTAATATGGTATTGGAAGTCCTAGCCAAAGCAATTAGGCAATAAAAAGAAATTAAAAGATATCTGAGAAAGAGGGAAGAAGTACAATTATATCTGTTTGTAGGGGACATGATCTATACATAGAAAATGTAGAAAACCATAAAGATACTACTAAAAATCTTTAAGAATAAATGATTCAATAAAGTTGTAAGATGCGAAATCAATACACAAAATTATTTTCATATCTAAATACTAACAGTGATCTAAAACATAAATTAAGAAAGCCATCCTTATTACAAAAGCATAAAAACAATAAAATATTATAAATAAACTTAACTAAGTTGGTACAAAATCTGTATATTCAGGTCGGTGAAGACCTGTATTCTCAGGCTTAAAACTATGAGATCGATTTAAAACATAATAAGTGACAAAAATAAATGTAATGATATCCTGTTTTCTTGGCTTAGAAGAATTAATCATGTGAAAATGTCATCATACCATTCAAAGTGATCTACATGTTTAATGAAATTCCTATCAAAATTCCAATGGCATTTTTCAGAGAAAGAGAAAAAGGTATTCTAAAACTGGCATGGAACCACAAATGACCCAAATACCCAAAGAAATCTTAAGAACAAAAAGCTAGAAGTATCATAATTCCTGATTTCAAGCTATATTGCAAGCTATAGCAATCAAAACAGTATGTTATTGCCATAAAGAAAAAAAAAAAAAGTCACGTAGAATAGTGCATTCAAATAGAGACCCAAGATATGAACCCATGTGTGTAAGTAAGTTCAACTAATTTTTGACAAAAGTGAGAGGAAAACACAATGCAAAAAGTATAGGCTTTTTAATTAATGGTGTTGGGTAAAGTAGAGGACATAAGCAAAAGAATAAAATTATACTTCTATCTTATACCACTCACCCAAAATTAACTTGAAATGGACCAAAGACTTAAATGTAAGAACTGAAATCATAAAACTCAAAGAAAACATAGTAATAAGATCTTTTTTTTTAACTTTGATCTCAACAATGATTTCCTAGATAAGACACAAAAAACACAGGCAACAAAAGCTAAAATAGAAAAATAGGACATCAAACTAAAGAGATTCTGTATTAATGAATTAAACAATTAATGAATTACAAGAACAATTTATGAGATGGTAAAAATACTGCAAACCATATATCTAATAAAGGGTTAATATCTGTAATAGAAAAAGAACTGACACAGCCCAATAGGAAAATAACAAATAATCCTTTTATAGGTAGGTAGAGAACTGGACATATTTTTTCCCCGAAGATGATATTCAAATTGTTATAAGAATATGAAAAGGTGCACACATTCAGTAATCATTGGAGAATTACAAACCAAAAATACAATGAAATACCACCTCTCATCTGTTAGAATTATTATTACAAAAAAAGCCAATAAATAATAGACTGTTGTAAGATGTGTGCAAAATAAGAAAGCTCTAAGATTTCCTCATCTCATGAATACAACTAGTAACTGTTAAATCACCCTAAACACTGAAAACTGGCAGCACAAACTCTGCAACTAGAAGTAGAGAGGAGACCACATTGAAGCATGTAGGAGTTATGAACACAGGGTTTAGATGAAAAGAGATCATGGTCACTGTGGTGGGGAGGGAGCCATGGTCATGGAGAAGGATGAAACACATTAGAACACAAGGAAAAATAAATAACCATGGTGTGAGAGGGGCTGAATTTGATGAGTTATTACTACTAATAGGGCTTATAGTTTGAAGTTTTCAAAAGGTAAGCAGGTTTGACTGCGATAGAGTCAAGAGGAATTACTCTGTTCTTGGTAAGAAAGAAGGCAAACAACCCACAGACATAGAACGTGGAAACAGCTATCTTAAGAGCAGCTTAACAGGGTGAGCAGTTAATTTGCTCACTTTCAAGGATGACCTAGAGAGAGAGCATCTGCATCCACAGAGAGACTCCTCCTGGCACCAATCATTTCCTCCCAGCATCCCTCAGCAAAAGCATAGGAACACCTGTTGGAACAAGCACAGCCAATATTTGCTACCTAATGTGATTACATCAAGTCCTACTCCTCTGCACTTCCCCTTCGTAGTCACATTTGTCTCAGTCCCAGCAAGGCAGGTCACCTCCAACAGATGACTGGCCCAAATCCCTGCTCAAACCATGTCTGCCAATACAGAAATTTTGCAGAGTCTTGATTCTGGAGGTGGCAGTGGCAACAGGTCTCATTTCACAAACAGGCCAGTGCACATCTTGTTAAAATGTGCCATATTTAGGCTAGAGACCAAATATTGCCCCCAATAGGCAAGGAGAGCCTCCACAGACAAAAGGCGTGAAGTATAAAGCAGGCAGGACAAAGCAGTAAAGTGCACATAACATACATTGGAGAAGCTTCCAGAAGTGCCAAGCCCTACAGAATAAGGGACCCTATGCAGCAGGGCACTATAGGACCTCTTCTTCATAAGGACATTGCCCTCAAGAATAAGATGTACTAACTTTTCTAATACAGAGAAATAGACAAATAGACAAAATTGAAAAGACAGAAATCTATCCCAAATGAAAGAAAGGGACAAGGCCACAGCCAAAGATCTAAGTGAAACAGATATAGGTAACATGACTGATAGAGATCTTAAAGTAATGATCATAAGGATACTCACTGGACTCGAGAAAAGAGTGGAAGATGTGAGTGATACTTGCAACAGAGAGATAAGGAATAACATGGCAGAGATAAAGGGCTCAATAAACAAAATGAACAGCATGCTTGATAGAATACGTAGTAGAATGGAAGAAGCAGAGGAATAAAAGAGAAGAATTGGAACTTCAATAAGCAATTATAGAATTTCTCATTTCTGGAAATGATTCAGGGAACTGTTTATCCAAGTCATGCATTCACTGTTTCAGTCATAACAGCTGACATGACTCTTTCCTTAATGGAATTGGTTATTTGGGTTTATCAGATTTTATTGAGCATCAGTATTCCAGATACTTAGACAATTAAGAGAAGTATTAAGACGATTCTTGTTTTTGAATAAGTTATATTATAAAGAGAGAAATAGAAATAAATATATTCAGATTATTTTTACAGATATGGTTACAGAGATTGTCCAAGGGAACACTTGCAAATGCAAAGATGTATGAGAGAGCAAACTAGAAGACAGAGTAACAGAAAGTGATCAAGCTGCACAAGAGAAAAAAAGAGTTATTTAAAATTAGAATAGACTCAGGGAACTTAGTGACACCATTAAATGTAATAACATTCATATTATAGAAAAAGAAGAGAGAAAAAAAGGGGCAGAAATTTTTTTTGAGGAAATAATACCTGAATTTCCCAGATCTGAGGGAGGAAACAGATACCCAGATCCAGGAGAACAGAGAATCCCTAAAAAAGTTAACAAAAGGAGATCCACACCAAGACATATTGTATTGAAATATGCAAAGTATAGTGATAAAGGGGAAAAACAAAAACAAAAAAAAAAAAAAAGCAAAGGCAAAGGAAGAAGTAACATAAAAGGGAAACCCCATAAGGCTACCAGGGGATTGTTCAGCAGAAACTTTCCAAGCCAGAATAAAATGGCATGATATATTCAAAGTGCTGAATGGGAAAAATCTGCACCCAGGAGTATTCTAACCAATAAGATGATCATTCAGAATAGGAGGGATAAAGGTTTTCCTACACAAACAAAAGTTAAAAGAAATCATCGCCACTAAACCAGACTTGCAAGAAATGTTAAAGGGAATTCTTTGAGTAGAAAGGAAAGGCCATAATTGAGAATTAAGAAAAGGAAAACAAAATTCACAGGTACATACAAATATAAAAAAAAGTAATTGATTTATCACTTATAAAATTAGTATGCAGGCTACAGCACAAAAGCAGTGACATCAATAGTATATATAAAATCAGTCAAGAGATTCATAAAATAAAAGGATGTAAAGTATGACATCATGTATATAAAACATGAGGGAAGGATGAGCTAAAATTTTAGTGCTTTTAGGATGGGTTCTAACTTAAACAACTGTCAATCTGATACAGACTACTACATGCATAGAATATTGAATGCAAACCTAGTGATAACTAAAAATCAAAAATGTTTCATAGATATGAAAAAAATAAAGGAATTGAAGCATATCACTAAAGAAGGCCATCAACTCACAAGGCAAGAAGTAACAGACAAAAGTAACAGAGGATACCTACAAAAATAACCATAACAAGTAACAAAATGACAATAAGTGTGAAAGTATCAATAATTACTTTGGATATAAGTGAACTAAATCCCCCTATCAAAAGACATAGGGAGACTAAATGGATTAAAGAAGCAAAATCCATTTATGTGCTGCTGACAAACTCATTGCATACCTAAAAACACATGGAGATTTAACGCAAAGGATTAGAAAAACCTTTATCATGCAAATGAAAATGAAAAAAAAAAGCTGTGGCAGCAATAATTTTATTGAAAAAATAGACTTTAAAACAATGACTATAATAAGACACAAAGAAGGACACTATATAATCATAAAAGGAACAATCCCACAAGAACATATAACAATAATAAATATTTATGCACCCAACATGGGAGAACCCAAAAACATAAAGTAAATATTAATAAACATAGAGCTAGTAATAAGCAGTAATGTAATAATCATAGGGGACTTTAACACTCCACTTACATCAATATCATCCAGACAGAAAATCAACAAGGAAAGAGTGACTTTAAATGACACATTGGCCCACATGGACTTAACAGATATATTCAGAATATCCCATCATAAAAAGGTAGAATACACACACTTCTCAGGTGCACATGAAGCATTCTCCAGAATAGATGATATGTTATGCCATAAAACCAGTCAACAAATTCCAAAATAATTCCAACATAAAACCATCAACAAAATCAAAAGACAGAAATTATATCGTGCATCTATTCAAACCACAATGCAACAAGAAATCAATCTCAAGAAAAAAATATGGAAAGAACTCCAATATATGGAGCTTAAGTAACAGGCTACTAAACAATAAATGGGTCAAAGAAGAAATAAAAAAATATGCGGAGACAAATGAAAATAAAAACCCAATGACTCAAAATCTTTGAGATGCAACAAAAACTGTTCTAAGCCAAAAGATTATAGCAATATAGGCTTAGGTGAGGAAGGGAAAAAAAAAGTCTCTAATAACACAACATTACACTTAAAAGAGCTTACAAAAAGAGAAAGTAAAACCTAAAACCAGCAAAAGAAAGGAAACAATAAAGATTAAAGAAAAAAAAAAATGAAACCAAGACTAAAAAAACCCCAGTAGAACAGATCAATGAAATTATTAGCTGGTTCTTTGAAAAGGTCAACAAAAATGATAAGCCATTAGTCAGATTCATCCAAAAATCAGAAGAGAGAAAGAGAGAGATCTCAAAATCAAAAAGAAGAGAAATATAACCACCATAGAAATACAAAGGATTATAAGAGAATATTATGAAAAATTATATCAACAAATTGAACTACATAGAAGAAATGGGTCAATTCTTGTAACCCTATCAAGGAAGGAAGATAGTGGAATAGTAGGGGACCCTAGGCTTGCCTCATCCCTCAAACACAGTTAGATCAACACCAAATCACTTTGAACAACTAGGAAATCAATCCAAGGATTAAGAAATAAATATGCACAATTGGAAAGAGAGAATGAGGTAGATGCAAGTTTCAAAAATGTGAATTAAGGGAGAGAAAAGTCATGGTGCTTCATGGAAAAAAGTCCAGAAGAGAGGGAGAGAGTGAGAGGGAGAGGAGCCTATACAGTTTGTGCAAGACACCGGGGTGTGGGCATTCACTGGATCATACTGGGAGAGAATGTATTCCTTCCTGGAGTAGATGTGGACAAGTGTATATAGCCTTTTCAAGGAAAAAAGGTCCACCAGATGCCACTGAATGACCGTTCAACATTAGGGGACAGGGGAGTGTTCAGAGGGCAGATAACATGGACACACTTTTTTTCCTGTGATTCACCATGTACTCCAGGCACCTGGGTGACTATGTGACTGCTTTTTAGGGACAGAATACCATCTGAAATGGTACTGTGGGGCTCTCCTCTGGGAGAGAAGTGGGTCCATGTTTTACCAGCCTTTTAAGAGTTGGAAATTTGAATCCCAGCCATTGGCCAGAGATTAAAACATACCTTTAGATATGCCAACAGCCCAGGCACAGACTGGTTGAGAGCAAGGGACACAGTAGGGGATATTGTTCACTTTTCTTTGAGGGCCTTTTGAACAGCAACAGCCATAAGTTCCTCTCTCTGGAGACGAGAGGGCGGAATGACGCCATCTTCCACATCCCCCCTTCCCAAGCCCACCAGCAGGGTTGTTTCTCTCTGTGTTTCAGAGAGAAACACAGTGCCTCCAGTGGAGGCTGGAGTCACTTATGCCAAACCCACTCCCCTGCACCACCCCTGAAGGGCCATCTTTACTTAGGCAAGTCTGACTGTAAGCCAGTGCAGCAGGCGTCTCTCTCAGAAGACCAAAACAGGTCCCCAGTATTTACCAAGTCTACTGACTATTCAATACATTGAAGTGTCAGGATCAGTTCTGGCGGAAATAGGACCGAATTTTCTTTCTTTTCCTTCCTTTCTTTATTTTGTATTTTGTATTTATCTGTATTATTTATTTTATTTTAATTTTTATTTATTCATTTATTTAATTTTTTTAGATTTAATTTTATTTCTTCAATGTTCCAAGATTCATTGTTTACTTTTATTTTTTTTTCCTTTGGAATCAGGCTTATAGGTTTTTGTTCATTTATTGGTTTGTTTATTTTTTGTTTTTTTTTTTTTCTATCAGCCTTCTTTTTCTTTTTTTTCCTCCTTTCTTTCTTTCATTTTTTTTTCTTTCTTTCTTTTCCTTTGGAATGAGACTTACAGTTATTGTTGTTGTTCATCTGTTTGCTTTTTTGTTCCTTTTCCTTTTCTTTGATCAGCTTTTTTTTTTTTAAACTTAGGTCTCTTAAACAAATCAAAGCACATAGTTAAAAGTCCAAACACTCCCCATTGCAAAAAAGGAGAAACTTTGCAGAGAACTGACCTGTGAGAAAAAGCAGACAAAATAAAACAGCAGAGTGCTCCATAAACACTTCCTTAAGTGCAGGCCCTAGATAACATATTACTGTCTCTTACTATAGTATTATTTCAGGAACAGGAAACATAATGAGCTTTCATAACACACAAAAAAAGAGAAACCTAGACATAATGACAAGAGAGGAATTCTCCCCAAAAGAAAGATCAGTTAAAAATCACAGCCAAGGATTTGCTCAAAACATATATAAGCAATATATCTGAAAAATAATTTAAAACAGTCATAAGACTATCTGCATTTGAAAGAAGGATAGGAGGATACCAGAAAAGCCCTGGCTGTAGAGATAAAAGACCTAAAAACTAATCAGTCCAAAATAAAATGCTGTAACTGAGATGCAAAACTGACTAGATGTAATCACAACAAGGATGGAAGATGAAGAGGAAAAAATAAGATATAAAAGATAAAATATAAAAGCTGAAAAGAGGAAAAGAAAACTATAAGTCACAAATATAGATTTAGCAAACTTGGTGATTCTACAAAATGAAATAATATCTGTATCATAGGAGTCCCAGAAGAAGAGTGGGGAAAAGGGGACAAAAGTTGTATCTGAAAAATTATAGCTGAGAACATCCCTAATCTGGGGAAGAAAACAGACATTCAAGTCCAAGAGGCATAGAGAACACCCCTCAAATCAACAAAAACATGTCAACACCCAGATATATCATAATGCAACTTGCAAAATCTGATAAAGAAAATATCAAGGAAGATAACAACAACAATAACAAAAATGCCCTTATCCTAAAATGGTAGACACTTAAGGTTAGCAGCAGATCTGCACACAGAAACTAGGTAGGCCAGAAAAGAGTGTCATGAGATGTTCAATCTGCTAAATGGGAAAAATATGCAGCCCAGAATACTATGTCCAACAAGGCTGCCATTCAAAATAGAAGAAATAGTTTCCAAAATAAGCAAAAACAAAAGAAGCTTGTGAACACTGAACCAGCTTGGCAAGAAATATTAAAAAGGACTAATTCAGTGGGAAATAGAGAACAAAAACCATAACAAAGACTGAATGAAACAGACACAATCTACAGGAACAGTGACTTTATGGGCAAACAATGAAAGTAAATTTATGTCTATCAATAATTACTCTGAATGTGAATGCTCCAATCAAAAGACATAGGGTATCAGAGTGTATTTTTAAAAAGACCCATTGACATCCTGTTTTAGAAGAGACTCATTTTAAACCCAGAGATACCTCTAGATTGAAAGTAAGAAGGTGAAGAACCATCTATCGTGTTAATGAACACCAAAAGAAAGCTGGAGTAGCCATACTTATATCAAACAAACTGGATCTTAAACCAAAGACTGTAATAAGAGAAGAAGAAGGGCAATATATTACAATGAATGGGTCTATCCACCAAGGTAAGATATAAAAATTATATATATTTATGCCCCCAACTTAGAAGCAACCAAATATATAAATCAATTAATAACAAACTTAAAGAAACTCACTGATAATAATACAATGATAGTAGGAGAATTTAGTATCTCACTCACTAAAATGAACAGATCATCTAAGCAGATCAACAAAGAAACGAGAGGTTTGAATGACACACTAGACCAGAGGGACTTAGTAGACATATTCAGGGTTTTTCATACTAAAACAGCAGGACACATCTTCTTTCTTGAGTGTCCATAGAATATTCTACAGAACAGATCACATATTGGGTTACAAATCAGGCCTCGATCAGAATAAAAAGATCACACCATGCATGTTTTCAGACCACAATGCTATGAAACTTGAAGTCAACCATAAGAAAATATTTGGAAGGGCCACAAGTATATGAAGGTTAAAGAACATTCTACTAAAGAATGAATGGAAATTAGAGAGGAAATTTAAAAATAAATAAAACAAAACAAAACAAAACAAAAAACTGGAAGCAAATAACAGTGAAACCACAACAGTTCCAAACCTTTGGGATGTAGCAAAGACGGTCCTAAGAGGGAAGTATATAACAATACATGACTTCTTCAAGAAGTAAAAAAAAAAAAAAAAGTCTCAAATACACAACCTAAAGGAGCTTGAAAAAGAATAGAAAATGAAGCCTAAAATCAACAGGAAAAGAGAACTAATTAACATTAAATTAGAAATAAAATATATAAAATTTAAAAATAGAACAAATCAACAAAACTAGGAACTGGTTCTTTGAAAGAATTAACAAAATGATAAACCCTTGGCCAGATTTATCAAAAAGAAAAGAGAAAGGACCTAAATAAAATCACAGATGAAAGAAGAGAGATCACAACCAACTCTGAAGAAATACAATAGGAGAAGGTAGGGAAAAATCAAGTGGGGGAAGTTAGAGGGGGAGAAAAACCATGAGATATTATGGACTTCAGGAAACAAACTGGGGGTTTTAGAAGGGAAGATGGTAGGGGGATGGGTTAGCCTGGAGCACTGAGTTATACATAAACAATGAATCATGGAACACTACACCAAAAATTAATGATGTGCTGTGTGGCAACTATCATAATAAAAGAAAAATAAAATAAATAAAATCATCGATATAATTTTTTTAAAAAGAAATACAATTATAAGAACATATTATGAGCAATATATGCCAACAAATTAGACAATCTGGAAGAAATGGATGCATTCCTAAAAACATTCAAATTGCCAAAACTGAAACAGGAAGAAATAGAAATCTGAACAGATCCATAACCAGCAAAGAAATTGAATCAGTAATCAAAAATGTCCCAACAAACAAGAGTCTTGAGTTAAATGGGTCCCCAGGAGAATTCTACCAAACATTTCAAGAAGAATTAATACTATTCTTTTGAAGCTGTTTAAAAAAATAGAAATGGAAGGAAAACCTAAACTCTTTCTATGAGGTCAGTGTCACTTTGATGCTAGAACCAAATAAAGACCCCATTTAAAAGGAGAATAACAGATCATTATCCCTGATGAACATGAAAAAACATGCATAAATTCTCAATAAGATATTAGCTAATGGAATTCAACAGTACATTAAAAAGATTATTCACCATGACCAAGTGTGATTTATTCCTGGGCTCCAGGGGTGGTTCAGTATCTACAAATTAATCAACACGATACACCACATTAATAAAAGAAAGGATAAGAACCATAATATCCTCTCAATAGATGCAGAAAAAACATTGTGCACAATACAACATCCTTTCATAATAAAAACCTTCAAGAAAGTAGGGATAGAAGGAACATACTTCACCATCATAAAGTCCATATACAAAAGACCCACAGTGAATATTATCTTCAATAAGGAAACACTGAGAGCTTTTTCCTTAAGTTCAAGGATACAACAGGGATGTACACTCTCACCACTGCTGTTCAACATAGTATTAGAAGTCCTAGCCTCAGCAGTCAAAACAAACAAACAAATAAACAAAGACATCTAAATTGGCAAGGAAGAAATCAAACTTTCACTCTTCACAGAATACATGATACTGTATGTAGAAAACCTGAAAAACTTGAAAGTCTCCATATATATATATATATATATATATATATACACACACACACACACACACGTATATAATTGCTACATGGATTCAATAAAGTTGTGGGATACAAAAGCAACGTACAGAAATCTGCTATATTTCTGTACACTAATAATGAAGCAACAGAAAGAGAAATCAAGGAATCATTCCCATTTAACATCAGAAATCATAAGATACCTAAGGATTTGGTGCCTGTTTGGCTTAGTCCTTATGAGGCTGCCTTCAGCTCAGGTCATGATCCCAGGGCCCTGGAATTGAGGCCAACATTGGGCTCTCTGCTCAGCAGGAAGCTTGCTTCTCCCTCTGCCACTCCCCCTGCTGTGTTTTCTCTCTTGCTGTGTATCTCTCTGTGAAATAAATGAATAAAATATGTTAAAAGAAAGAAAAAAGATACCTAGGAATAAATCCAACTAAAGAGTTAAAAGATCTATACTCTAAAACTGTAGGACACTTATGAAAGAAATTGAAAAAGACATAAAGTGAGAAAACATTCTATGCTCATGGATGGGAAGAACATTTTAAAAATATGTATGCTACCCAAAGCATCTACACATGCAATGACATCCCTATCAAAATAAAACTTGTATTTTTCACAGAGCTAGAACAAACAATTCTAAAATTTGTATGGAATGAGAAAAGATTCTGAATACCTAAAATAGTGTTGAAAAAGAAAACCAAAGTGGGAGGCATCACAATTCCAGATTTCAAGCTGTATTGCAAAGGTATAATCATCAAAACAATGGTACTGACACAAAAACAGAGACATAAATCAATGAAACAGAATAGAGAACCCAGAAATGGACCCGGGACTATATGGTCAACTAATCTTCAACAAAGCAGGAAGGAATATCCAATTGAATAAAAGACAAACTCTTCAACAAATGGTCTTGGGAAAACTGGACAGCAACATGAAAAATAATGAAGTCAGACCAATTTCTTACTCCATATATAAAAATAAATTCAAAATGGATAGAAAACCTAAATGTGAGACATGAAACATCAAAACACTAGAGTAGAACATAGGCAGTAACTCCCTTGATCTCACCTGCAGCCACTCTTTACTAGACTCCTCTCTGGAGGTAAGCAAATCAAAACCAAAAATGAACTATTGTGATCTCGTCAAGATAAAAAGCTTCTGCTTGGTGAAAGTAACAATGAACAAAAGTAAAAGGCAACTAATGCAAAGGGAGAAGATATTTTAAAATGGCATATTGGATAAAGGATTAATATCCAACATCTATAAGGAATTTCTCAAACACACTCTGAGAAAAATAATCTAGTTAGAAAATGGACAGAAGACATGAATAGTCACTTTTGCAAAGAAGATGTTGAGCTTGTTAACAGCTGCACGAAAAAATCCTGAATATAACTTATCATCAGGGAAATACAAATCAAAACCACAATGAGATACTACCTCATACCTGACAGAATGGCTAAAATTAACAGCTAAGAAGACAACAGATATTGGCCAAAATGTGGAGAAGGGGAATGCTATTTTATTGCTGGTTGGAATTCAAATTGGTGCAGTCACTCTAGATAACAATATGGAGGCTGCTCAAAATTTAAAAATAAAACTATCCTATGACCCAGCAAGTGTGGTACTATGTATTTATCCAAAGGATATAAAAATGCTGATTCAAAGGGACAAAAGCACCCTAATGTTTATAGCAGCCTTATCAACAATAGTCAATCTATGGAAAGATCCCAAATGTCATTGATGAAAGAATAAAAAAGATATGTATGAATATATGTGTGTGTGTGTGTGTGTGTGTATAATATATATATATATATATATATATATACATGTATATGTGTATATATATAATGGAATATATATATAATGGAATATTACTTAGCAATAAAAAAGAATGATGTCATCAAGAATGATGTTGACATTTCATCCATGTCAACATGGATGAAACTAGAGTGTATAATGCTAAACAAAATAATTCAGGGAAAGAAAATTATTATTTCAATCATATGTGGAATTTAAGAAGCAAAACAGGTGAACATAGGGGGAGGGGAGGAAACATAAAATAAGATAAGAACAGAGAGGAAAGCAAACCATAGTTGAGTCTTAACTATAGAGAACAAACAGCATTACTGGAGAGGAGGTATGTGGGAGGATGGGCTAAGTGGATGATGAGCATTAGAAAGGCACTTGTTGGGAGAAGCAGTAAGTGTTATATGTGAGTGATGAATAACTAAATTCTACTTATAAAACCAATACTACAGTATATGTTAACTCATTTTATTTTATTTTTTATTTTTTTTCAATGTTCCAAGATTCATTGTTTATATACCACACCCAGTGCTCCATGCAATACATGCCCTCCTTAATATCCACTACCAGGCTCAGAACCCTTAGTTTGTTTCTCAGAGTCCACGGTCTGTTACAGTTCATCTCTCCCTCCAATTTCCCCCAATTCACTTTTCCTTTCCTTCTCCTAATGTCCTCTGTGTTATTCCTTAAGCTCCACAAGTAAGTGAAACCATATGATAATTGACTCTCTCTGCTAGACTTATTTCACTCAGCATAATCTCTTCCAGTCCTATCCATGTTGATACAAAAGCTGAGTATTCATCCTTTCTGATGCAGGCATAATATTCCATTGTATATATGGACATATCTTCTTTATCCATTTATCTCTTGAATGAAATCTTGGCTCTTCCCACAGTTTGGCTATTGTGGACATTGCTGATATGAGCACTGGGCTACATGTGGCTTTTCTTTTCACTACATCTGTATCTTTGGGATAAATACTCATTAGTGCAATTGCAGGGTCATAGGGTAGCTCTATTTTTAATTTTTGTGGAATCTCCACACTGTTTTCCAAAGTGGCTGCACCAACTTGCATTGCTACCAAAATATGTTTCATTTTTTTTTTTTTACAACTTGTAGGTAAAGGCAACAAATATAAAATAGCTTACATAAAGTAATGCTAAAATAAATAATAAATTAAAATAATATATACTTGAAAGTCTTCTTTCAGATAACTGTGGTGATAAGAGCAGTTGAACAGTTTGCAACCTAATGGAATCAATAAAATAAAATATATACATAAAGAAAGACCTCCCAAAGCTAAAGAGAAAAAAAAAAGTCTGTTAGTATGAAATGAGTGCAATAAATAAGTTTAGGAGAAAAAGAAAATGTGTTCCCATGAGTTAAAGAAATTTCTTTGACTGAGATGAAATTTGAGCTAGAATCTGGAGATTTGGATAGGCTGAGAAAGAAGAGTACATCACTAACTGACCTGTATTATGTGCCTGATACCTTACACACTTTATGTAATTTAATCCTACCACAAGCCCATTAACTGAGGCCCAGACAGTTTAGGTAAACAGGCACCTTTCACACAGCTACCTGTTTGTAAAGTCTTTATCGAGACTCAGATATTGACCCTCAAATCAATATGCTTTCCATCATTCAGTATTGGGAAACACATCTAGAGATAGGCATGTGAGAGTAGCAAAATTGGAGGAAGGGATGAGATAAACAGTATTAAAGCATTCAGTGTTTGTCCAAAGTAATCTGACTGGATCATATGGTTGGTTTGGAAGGAAAAGGCTAGAAGAATAGAAAAGATAAATGGAAGATAAAGCTATAATGGTTGAACTTGGCTTAGGCATTATTAAGAACAATCAATGGCCAAAGAAATGAAATTATAAAAACATAAGTTTAAGAAGATTAATGCTAATTAGCAGAAGTAATTGAATAGAAAATAAAGGTGAAGAGATCTATTAATTATGGCAACAATAAAGTAAAATATGACAGAAGTTTGGAAACATTTTCTAAGAATCTCAAGATCTGTAGTGTCATAAAAATAAATGGAAAATATTAATGTTCAATTGACTAGAGTGTTTTTATTTTTAGGTTGGATAATTACCTTGGAAACTTCAAAAAGCAATTGTATCACTTCCGTCTTATGATCATAGCAAATACAAAACAGTATAAACGAAATACTATTTTGTAAATCTCCGATTTTTGGACAGGCATTAGAAAATTACTTAAGGATGTGTACATGGAAAATAAAAGTAATCTTACTTATTTTGCTATTTTTTACAAAGTTTAATCTCTTTGCCAATATTACAAATGTCACTTTATTTAATTCTCACAATTCCATGAGCCTGAGTATTTACTATTGATATAACTTTAACAGAGAAATAAACTTAAGGGCAGATAGATTAAATAATGTATCCAAGGTAATACACAGTGGATAATAGACCTGTGGTTTGAGCCCAGGTAGTAAAGTTCCCAAGATTAGATTCTTAACACATTTTACTAAGTTTACTCCTTATTTCTCCTAACTTAAATGATGGATACAATAATATGACAAGCATATTTTAATTGTTTTCAGTCATTATAATTTCTTTTTTAGAAAATATAAGTGGTGTATTATTCAGTATATGAAAATATTATTTTTTTCTGTAAATTCCATACATGAGGTTTTTATTTTGTGGTCATAAATATAATTTTCCCATATTGGCATAATGTAATTGTTGATTTTAAGAATATGTAGATAAGAGGCCAAATTATAGAGGTTGCAGAGGCCCAGTCAAAGCTATATAGAAGGAGAGAATGAGGTTAAATGCAAATAAATTCAAATTGAGATATTTTGCTTATCTATTATGTTCAAGACATGACTATTGTATAATATATATCTACAATTAATCTGTATTCAAGGAGTTGACAATATAGTGGTTGATAAATAATGAAACAGATAATGATTCTGATGAGTGCCATTAAGGTATATAAACATAATCATAACTAAAATGAGGAAAATACCAAATTCAGGGGAAAGATTCAGAAAACACTCTCAGCAGAAGGTATTTTCTAATGCCAACTTCAAGAAATTAGTAGAATTTTTTTGTAAAGACTTTATCTATTTGATAGAGAGAGAGAGAGAGCCAGAGAGCACAAGCATAGGGAATGGCAGAGAGAAAAGGAGAAACAAGCTTGATCCCAGGACACTGGGATAGTGACCTGAGCTGCAGGCAGAGGCTTAACCAGCTGAGCCACCCAGGGCTCTAAGAAATGAGTGGAATTTTAACAAGTTTAAAATAATAAAAATATTTATCTAGAGAGAAGCAAAAGTATGGGCTGTAACAGTAGATCAAGACACAGAGGGTAATGCTTTCAGGCATACTGACTTGGAGTGTAGCAAAAATATCCCATATGGTACTAGCAAAATAAAGATCGTCACTGGTTAGACTATTTTCTATTTCAATACATATGCCTCAGACTTACTAGAGCATATTAAATTTGAAACCCTGATAAAAGGAGACAAAATACAAGGGGTAGAATGTGTTAAAAAAAAATACTTGATATGTCCAAATATGGAAACCCTAAATAGTTGGGAAAATATTTCTTCCTATCATAAAAACGGGCCACAAAGGTAGGGTTTCAGTGAATTTGATAAAATATATTTAGTGTAACTCAGTATTTTCAGCTAGCAAGTAAGAAATGATAAATTGAAAACCCATCCTCAAACAGTATAGAGGTTTAAGGACTCTTACTCTGAGGAATGGATTATAGAATAAAAGCTGAACACACAGATTGTTGAATAGCAATGAATTACCAGCCAAGATAAGGTAATATAAATTCCAAATGTATATGCTAGAGATTACAATACTGCCCAGGAAACTTCAGGAGCCTGAAATAGAAGTACAGAAATGGGCAGTGAGTTTCTTTCCTCATCTACCATCTCTAAAGTTAGACCAAATCAGTCAATATTTAAAAGTATTTTTGTAAGGGGGCACCTGGGTGGCTCAGTGGGTTAAGCCTCTGCCTTCGGCTCAGGTCATGATCCCAGGGTCCTGGGACCAAGCCCTGTATTGGGCTCTCTGCTCTGCAGGGAGCCTGCTTCCTCTTCTCTCTCTGCCTGCCTCTCTGCCTACTTGTGATCTCTGTCAGATAAATAAAGAAAAAATCTTTAAAAAAAAAAAAAAAAGTATTTTTGTAGGGACACCTGGGTGGCTCAGTGGGTTAAAGCCTCTGCCTGCAGCTCAGGTCATGATCTTAGGGTCCTGGGATCAAGCCCCACATCAGGGCTCTCTGCTTGGCAGGGAGCCTGCTTCCCCCACTCTCTCTCTGCCTTCCTCTCTGCCTACTTGTGATCTCTCTCTCTGTGTCAAATAAATAAATAAAATCTTTAAAAAAAGTATTTTTGTATTCTTAATTCCCAACCAACATGTTATACCTGTTAATGATAGAGAAGAATTAAAATACCAACTACAATTAGAATTTGCTATTTATTTTTCGCATTAGCTAATTTTGGGTTTAGGATTTTTGAGCCATTTAGAGTATGGAAGTATATGTAAGTATATGATCCAGGATAGGAGGTTAAGATATAAAGAGATAAAACAATATGCCCAGAAGGCATAATAATTTGGAACAGAGCAAAATGTTATATATAACATCCTAATAAAAGTTTGAGGGGTAGCTGGGTGGCTCAGTGGGTTAAACCTATGCCTTTGGCTCAGCTCATGATCTCAGGGTCTTGGGGGTGAGCACTGCATTGGGCTCTCTCATCAGCAGGGAGTCTGCTTCCTCCTTTCTCTCTGCCTGCTGCTCTGCCTACTTGTGATCTCTCTCTCTCTCTGTGTCAAATAAATAAATAAAATCTTTTAAAAAAAAGTGTAAGGCATTTGTACCGAACAGGAAATAATAAAAAACTTACAAAGCCTTATTTTTGTTTTTGATTTTGTTTTCTTGTTTTTAAGGTTGCTATGTCTTCTTAACTAATTGATGTATTGATTATTATGAAAAGTCCTCCTTTATCCCTGGTGAAATTCCTTATGCTGTATTCTATTTTGCTGGATATTAATACATATTTTCTTGTCTTTTTGTTGTTGTTGTTTTTAGTGTCTCTATATACAAGTATATTTTTACAGATGTCATATAAATAGATAAGTCATAATTTCTAATTGTATAACAATCTCTGCTTTTAATTAGAAGGCAGAAAAAAATTTAATGTAATTTTTGATATAGCTGGATTTTTAAAATCTAACTTCAATTAGCCAACACATAGTAAATCATTAGTTTCAGATGTAGAGTTCAGTAGTTCATGAGATGCATATAATACCCAATGCTCATAGTGCCCATCACTCAAACACCCTATCCCCCCAAACACCTCCCTTCCAGCAACCCTCAGTTTGTTTCTGTAATTAAGAGTCTCTCAAGGTTTTTTATCCCTCTCTGATGACTTCTCATTCAGCTTTCCCTCCCTTCTCATACGATCCTCTGTGCTGTTTCTTATATTCCACATATGAATGAAACCATGTAATTGTCTTTCTCTTATTGACTTATTTTGCTCAACATAATACCCTCCAGTTCCATCCACATCACTGAAAATGGTAAGTATTCATCCTTTCTGATGGCTAATATTGCTATATATATATCTATATATCTGTAGATATATAGATAAAATATATATAGATATATAGATATAGATATATAAAGAAGTGGTATATATATACCACTTCTTTATCCATTCATCTGTTGATGGACATTTCAGCTCTTTCCAGTTTGGCTATTGTGAACATAGCTTCCATAAACATTAAGGTACAGGTGCCTTTTTGGATCATTACATTTATATATTTGGGGTAAATACCTAGTAGTGCTGGGTCATAGGGTAGCTCTATTTTCAACTTTTTGAAAAACCTCCACACTGTTTTCTAAAGTGGCTGTACCAGCTTGCATTCCCACCAACGGTGTAGGAGGGTTTCCCTTTCTTCACATCCTCACAGACACTTGTTTTTTGCTTGTTAATATTAGCCATTCTAACTGGTGTAAGGTAATATCTTATTGTGGTTTTGATTTGTTTTTCCCTGACATCAAGTGATGTGGTACATTTTTTCATGTGTCTGTTGGCTATTTGTACATCTTGTTTGGAGAAATATCTGTTCAAGCCTTCTGTCCATTTCTTGACTGGATTATTTGGTTTTTGGCTTTTGAGTTTGATAAGATCTTTGTAGATCTTGGATACTCGCCCTTTTTCTGATATGTCATTTGCAAACATTTTCTCCTATTCTGTAGGCTGTCTTTTAATTCTGTTGACTGTTTTCTTTGATATTCAGAAGCTTTTAACCTCGATGAAGTCCCAATAATTCATTTTTGCTTTTGTTTCCCTTGCCTCTGGAGATGTGTCTAACAAGAAGTTGCTGTGGCTGAGGTGGAAGAGGTTGCTCCCTGTGCTCTCCTCTAGGATTTTGATGGATTCCTGTATCACAAATTATGTCTTTCATCCATTTTGAACTTTTCTTTGTATAGGGTATAAGAAAATGGTCCAGTTTCATTCTTCTACATATGGCTGTCCAATTTTCCCCAACACCATTTGTTGAAGATATTTTCTAATTATTTGAGAAAGGCTTGTGTTGCTATGTACTTCCCTCTTGGGACTGTCTTTGCTACATCCCAAAGGTTTCAAACAGCTGTGTTTTCATTTTCATTTGTTTCCATGAATTTTTTTCTTCTGTAATTTCATGATTGGTCCATTCTTTCTTTATTGGGATGCTCTTTAGCCTCCAAGTATTTGAGTTCCTCTGAAATTTCCTCTTGTGATTGAGTTTAAGTTTCAAAACACTGTGGTCTGAAAATATGCAGGGAATAATCTCCATCTTTGGTACCAGCTGAGGCCTGATTTGTGACCCAGTATGTGATTTATTCTGGAAAATGTTCTCTCTCTCTCTCTCTCTCCTTTTCTTTTCAGATCTTATTTATTTATTTGACATACAGATAGAGAGGGATCACAGTAGACAGAGAGGCAGGCAGAGTAGGGAGAAGCAGGCTCCCCACCGAACAGAGAGCCCAACATGGGGCTCAATCACAGGACCCTGAGATCATGACCTGAGCCAAAGGGAGAGGCTTAACCCACTGAGTCACCCAGGCACCCCTATTCTGGAAAATGTTCTTGTACACCCAAAAAGAATATGTATTCTGTTGCCTTAGGATGGAATGCTCTGTATATATCTCTGAAGTTCATCTGGTCCAGTATGTCATTCAAAGCCCTTGTTTTCTTGTTGATCTTCTGCTTAGATGATCTGTCTATTGCTGTGAGTGGGGTGTTAAAGTCCCCTACTATTATTTTATTATCATCAATGTGGTTTTTTTTTTAATTTTGTTATTAATTGGTTTATAAATTGGCTGCTCCCAATTTAGGAGCATAAATATTAATAATTGTTAAAGGGTCTATCCAACAAGAAGATCTAAGTATGATATAATATCCTTCATCATCCCTTACTACAGTCTTTGGTTTAAAGTCTGATTTGTCTGGGCGCCTGGGTGGCTCAGGTCATGATCTCAGGGTCCTAGGATCGAGTCCCGCATCGGGCTCTCTGCTCAGCAGGGAGCCTGCTTCCCTCTATCTCTCTCTCTGCCTGCCTCTCCATCTACTTGTGATCTCTCTCTGTCAAATAAGTAAATAAAATCTTAAAAAAAATAAAAAATAAATAAAATCTGATTTGTCTGCTAGAAGGATTGCTATCCCACCTTTCTTTTGATGCCCATTCATGTGATAAATTGTTCTCCATGCCCTCACTTACAATTTATGCATGTCTTTGGATCTAAAATGAGTTTCTGGTAGATAACATATGGATGGGTCTTGCTTTTTTATCTAATCTGATACCCTGTGTCTTTTGATTGGAGCATTTAGTCCATTTACATTCAGAGTAACTATTGAAAGATATGACTTTAGTGCCATTGTATTTCCTGTAAAGTCCTTATGTCTTTCTTTCTGCTCTATGTTACTTTTTGGCTCTCTCTTCACTTACAGGATCCCCTTTACTATTTCTGGCAAGGCTGGTTTAGTGACCACAAATTCTTTTAGTTTCTGTTTGTCCTGGAATATTTTTATCTCTCCTTCCTTTCTGAATGGCAGCCTTGCTGGATAAGGCATTCTTGGTTGAATGTTTTTCTCATTGAGTACACTGAATATATCATGCTAGCCCTTTCTGAGCTACCAGATCTCTATGGATAGGTGGTGGAAGTTTAATGTTTCTACCCTTGTACTTTAAGGACCTCTTGTCTCAAGCTGATTACAGGATTTTCTCTTTATCTCTGAAATTTACAAGCATTACTATTATATATCAGGGTGCTAATCTATTTTTATTGATTTTGAAAGGGGGTTCTCTCTGCCTCCTGGACGAATGCCTGTTTCCTTCACCAGATTAGGGAAGTTCTAAGCCATGAGCAAGATGAACAAAAGATCTCTCTCTCTCTCTCTCTCTCTCTATATATATATATATATGTGTGTGTGTGTGTGTGTGTACACACACATATATATGTGTATATATATATTCATCATATATATTCATACCACAATATGGTATGTGTATGTGTATATGTATGGTATATGCATGTGTGTGTATATGTATATATATATTATATATATATTCATATCACAACCTCAGCAAAATACACACTAGACAAATCTGAAGAGCTCAGAAATCAAAAAAAAGGAAAAAAGGACAGGGGAAGAAACTATAATCACAGGTGGACAAAACAGGGTGATTTATTTCATCCTGGGTGTATTTTTGTCTATTAGAAGACACTAATTCCCAAAATTGTAAAGAGAAAAAAACTTATATATGTACACAAAAATAAAATTGAATATAGTGAAAGGAATCCAAAAATGAAGAATATATCTATAAAATGCAAATGTAAGAATGAAAATTTTAAAAAGATTTAAAAACAAAGAGTTGATAAAATAAGAAACTTGCAAAATGTGGTCACTTTTCTATTTGTAGAATTGCAACAATTATATTCTTACATCTCAGGTTGAATTCACAGGTGTTCAGAATAATTTAATAGATAAGTAGCTGAATTCAAGGAACAAGATGAAACACAGCTCCCCTATTCTTCCACCATCTTCCCTCTCCTAGTTGATTCAGCTGGGTTTATTCATCCATCTTGGTATTTATTTTTAATTTGTCCCATCTGTTTTTTTTGTTTTTTTTTTCTTTTTTGCCCTTTTAAAATTGAATACAGTTTGTTTAAGTACAATGTATTATCTCCAACATTGGCTTCTTAGCTATATCTCTTTCTTTTGCCTTTTAGGTATTTTCTCTAGTGCTTTAAAGTAACTTATTTTAACTAATTTTATTCTGCCCTTAAATAACATTATGTTATTTCACATATATTATAAAACATTTTTAGCAGTGTATTTCCATTTCCTTTTATTTTTCTTACTCTGTATATTTGTAGTTTGTTCTTTATCCTGACTTGATTAATTGTATATACCTTAATTTTCATTAGTAGTTACAACAGTGGTTAATGATAATACTTAAGAAAATATGGAACTCATAATGAAAACATCACAAACCCATTTTCTTTTTTAAAGCATTTGGTGATTGGGGGTTTAAATTCCATTAACATAGTGAAGTAAGAGAAATGGTAATCAAAGTACAGGGTTTTTGAAAGTGGAAAATTTAACAGGAGACATCTCATAATAAGCTTGATCCCTAAAGGTCCATTTTGAAGCATATATTACAGAAATATACTACCCTAATGCAGAATAAAACTTTCCCCTCAGAGTTAATCATTTTAAAATTTGGGGCATGCAGAGAAACTTTACTATCCACCTTTAATATTGATTAAACATTGCCTGAGATTTATCAGGTGCCTGGAATAAGTAAATGGTAAGACCCTTTGTAGAAATGATTTCTTACCATTACCTTTGGGATTGCAAATAATTCCAAAAATAATTAGAACATATAAAGTGCTCAGTTAAACCACACAAGGCTGAACAAGATTGGGAGGCAATATTAAATCCAAGAACAAGGAAAACAAATAGAAAAAAAATAACAAATATGGTAGATATAAATCAACTTTATCAGTAATCACTTTGAACATTGATGGTCTAAATGCTCCAATTAAAAAAAAAAAAAACAGAAATTATCAGAGTGCATAAAAAAGCCTGAAAAATATGTTGTCTATAAGAAACCCATTGTAAATATTAATATACATATAGCTTAAGAATAAGTCGATGGGGGAAAATATACAAACAAACAAAATAAAGCAGGAGTAACTTTATTAGTTCCAGACAAAGCAGACTTCAAAAGCAAGTAAAGTTACTAGGAAAAGAAAAGCACTATGTAATGATAAAGGGGTTAATTCTCTAAGATGTAACACTATCAACAGACCATCAAACTATGTGAAGCAAAAAGTACTGGGATTGCAAATGAAATAAGATGAAGACACTATTATCACTGGAGACTTCAAAACCCCTCTATCAGAAATTGACAGGTCTAGCAGAGAATCAGTAAGGAAATAGTTTAACTCAATATCATAATCAATGAAAATGGATATAATTAACATCTATAGACTGCTTCATCTGACAGTAGCAGAATATACATTCTTCTTAAACTCACATAGAACATTCCCCACCATAGACCACATTATGGGTCATAAAACCTGTTTTAACAAAATTAAGAAAACTAGAAATTACACATGTCCCTTTTAGACCACAATAAAATTAAACTAGAAATCAATAATGTAAAGATAACTGAAAAATATTAATTCATGGATATTAACTTTTCTTATATCACAAGGGTCAAAGAAAAATCATAAGAAATTTAAAAATATTGAACTAAATTTAAAGGAGAACACAACTTTCTAAAATTTGTGGGATACAGAAAAAAGCAGTTTGTAGAGAGAAATTTCTAGTATGGAATTCATATATTTGAGAAGAAGAAAAATCTAAAACCAATAATCTAAGTTCCTACTTTAGGAAACTGGAACAGGAGGACATATTAAATCAAAGAAAGCAGAAGAAATAAGAATTAGAGTCAAACCAATGAAATTTAATACATGAAAATAATAGAGAAAAATCAATGAAAACAAAAACAGGTCTTTGAAGAGATCAACAAAATCTATAGGCTTCTTGCCAGGCTAAGAAAAAAAAAAAAAAGAGGACATAAATTACTAATATTATAAACTAAATAGGGGTATCACTACAGATCTTATGGACATTCAATGGCTAATAAATAAATACTATTAACAACTTCATGCTCACAAATTTAAATACCTAGATGACATGCAGCATTCCTTAGAAGACACAAGTGCCAAAACTCAAACAAGAAGAAATATATAATCTGAATAAAATTATTTTTTAATAGTGTGTGCACATGTGTGCATGAGGGGGGAGGAAGAGTCAGAGGGAGGGAGAGAGACAGAGAGAGAGCGTGAAAGAGAGAGAGAATCTTAAGCAGTCTCTACACCCAGCGGGATCCCAGTCTTGCAACCCGATGATCATGACCTGAGCTGAAATCAAATGTCAGATGTTTAATGGCCTAGTCAGCTGGATACCGCTGGATAGGCCTATATTAATGAAATTGTAACAATAATTCAAAATCTTCTATAACAGAAACCAGTGGGCACTGATGGGTTCAGTGGTGATTTCACCAAACATTTAGGAAGGAAGTATACCAATTCTTTACATTCCTTTTTAGAGAATAGAAAGAAGAAATATTTTCTGCATGTGGCTGTCCAATTTTCCCAGCACCATTTATTGAAGAGGCTGTCTTTTTTCCATTGGACATTCTTTCCTGCTTTGTCGAAGATTAGTTGACCATAGAGTTGAGGGTCTATTTCTGGGCTCTCTATTCTGTTCCATTGACCTATGTGTCTGTTTTTTGTGCCAGTACCATGCTGTCTTGATGATGACAGCTTTGTAA
>NC_081557.1:134498207-134636928 GCF_022355385.1 Mustela nigripes
GTACGAGAAGAATAAATGAAAGAAGATGGGATTTGGAGGGAGACAAACCATAAGTGACTCTTAATCTCACAAAACAAACTGAGGGTTGCTGGGGGGAGGGGGTTTGGGAGAAGGGGGTGGGATTATGGACATTGGGGAGGGTATGTGCTTTGGTGAATGCTGTGTATTGTGTAAACCTGGTGATTCACAGACCTGTACCCCTGGGGATAAAAATATTGTTTATAAAAAATAAAAAATTATATAAAAAAAGAAAGAAGAAATATTTTTTTAACTTGTTCTATAAGCCTAGAATTATCTTAATACCTAAATCAAAGACATTACAAAAATACTATAAACCAATAATGCAAAAATCTTCAACAAAAGAGAAAATCTGATCCAACAATGTATAATAAGAATGATACACCATGACTGAGGGAGCATTATTGCAGGTATGCAAGACAGATTCAGTTTTCAAAAATAATTAAAAATAAGTTAAATTAATCTGTCACATTATCAGGCTAAAAAGTCACATGGTCATATCAATAGCTGCAGAAAAAACATTTGACAAAAGCCAACACTATTCATTGGGGGGAAAAAAAGAGTCCATAAACTATGAATAAATGTGAACTTTCTCAACTTGATCTTCTCAAAAGATCTTTTAAAAAAACCAACATGTCAGGCGCCTGGGTTAGCTTAGTCCTTTCGGCATCCAACTCTTCGTTTCTGCTTAGGTCATGCTTGCACTGGTCTTGAGATCATCCCCTGGGTAAGTCTGCATGCTCAGCAGGGAGTCTGCTTGAAGAGTCTCTTCTTCCCAACCCCCATTCATGTGCTTTTGCTCACATTCTCTCAAATTAACCCTAAAAAAAAAAAAAAAAAAAATCCCAAAGCCTAACATCATACTTATCTGTGAGAAAATCAAAGCTTCTCCACTGAGATCAAGTACAAGGCAAGAATATTTCTTCTCACCACTCCATTTCAATACTGTATTGCAAGATCTAGCTAATGGAGTAAGACAAGGAAAGGAAACAAAAGGCACATGGGTTGGGAAGGAAGAAACAAAGCTATTTTTATTCACAGAGGATATAGTTGTAGAATATCTGAAAAAGTGGACTAAAAACTCCTGAAACTAATATGAAACAATAACAAGATTGCATTATACAAGGTTAATATGCAAAAGTCATTCGCTTTTCTATATAACATCAAACAAGTAGAATCTGAAACTTAAAACAATACCATTTATACCACAGCATCTCCCAAAAGTGAAATACTTAAGTATAAATTTTTACAAAAATGTACAAGAGCTTTATGAAAAAACTATAAAGCAATATCCACAATATACCTTGCTGGAATTTTGATTAGGATTGAGTTAAATGTATAGATCAGTTGGGCACTGACATCATACCAATATTAAATTTTTACATCAATGAACATGAACTAAGTATCTATTTTTTTCTTGTCATTCATCAGAACTTTGGGTGATTATGGTGTATCAATGTAGGTTCACCACAACGGTCATCAATGTATTACTCTGGTAGGGGACATGGGTAATGGGAGGCTATGCATATGTGGAGGAAGGGTATATTGGAAATCTAAGTACCTTCCCCTCAATTTTGCTAGAAACCAAAAACTTCTCTAAAAAAGTAAATTCATAATTAAAAAATAATCATCCCACAACCACAGATAAAGTGGCAAATAAGAAAACTAGACTATATGTAACAGAATAAGAAAATATAAGACAACCAAAATAAATCCTAAAGTATTAAGATTCTAAAATTATCACATGAGGCTTTTAACCATATGTAAATATTTTGTAAAAATATGTGAGACAAGATTTAAGATATTTGGGGAAACAGACCATTAAAAATAAAATTTTGATTAATGAAGAAAACAATTGATTCAGAATTCTGCAAATGTAATAAATTATAGGTTTCCTTTCTCTAACTCTTTAATATATCTGAGCTGAAAATTAACTTCAAAATAAAAGAAAAAGGACTATGCTTTATAATATTTGAGAAAAAGAAGAAAAAAAAACCTTAAATTGGAAGCAATTGCATGGCAACAAATCCAAACTATGAAAGACCGAGGATCTGACAAAATGTGACATTTATGCCAAGATAAGAATGAAAGAGAAGTTACATATCCTTAGATCTCAGAATGATATTGAAATATCCTTAAAAACATGTGTTAAGGCTCTGGAAGGTCCTTTAAGTGATTCTTTGATTAGAATGAAAAGAGTCTGACAATGAGAGAAGTGAAGACTGTGTCTGTAGAGATCAAGTATGATATAGAATGGAAATAAAAGTGAAGTCAAATAGAAATCATACTGACACTTTTTTTTTTTCTTTTTACATTATAGTTTACCATCCAAAAATGACTCTTACTATTGTGGAATATTTTTTTAAGTATTCAATTTTTTTATTTGACAGAGAGAGACACAGATATAGGGAATACAAGCAGGTAGAATGGGAAAGGGAGAAGCAGGCTTCCCATAGAGCAAGGAGCCCAATGCAGGGCTCCATCCCAGGACACTGGGATCATGACCAGAGCCAAAGGCAGAAGCTTAACTGACCGAGCCACCCAGGCACCACTTGTGGAATGATTTTTAACAAATGTTTCATTTAATTCCCATAACTGGTATACAGGAAAAAAAAATTAGTTATCTTGAATTTCTGTTACCCAGTCATTTTTGCATATTATTTAAAAATATTGATTTTTAAATTATGATAATTTTAAGTATGTAAAAAACATTTTCAATTACATAGATTGTTTTCTTTTCAAGTTTTATCCATAGCCATGTCCTTCTAGGTCATTAACTAGAATTTCCAAATAACACTGATCAATGGTGGCAATCTTGACTACCTATGTTCACTTTCTCACTGTCACTAACTACACTGATTCTGTATTCATACCTCCAAGTAAGAGGTGTGCAGAAATCAATTCAAGCAGCAACAACCTACACTGATCTGAGTTCCTACCCAGAACATCAAGTCACATCTCTAAGAATTATACTGAATTTACTAATAACTCTTTCTCTGATATTGATGCCACTCCTCCCTTTGATCAATACTTCCTATTAAATGGTGATAGTAGCCATTTATTTGTAATGATTTCAGTATTTCATCATTGGTTATGAGGACTCTTATTTCTATTATTTTTATTATGTTCTTGGGAGAATTTTACATAAATCATTGCTAAATTTAATTAAATGGCTCTCTGGCATTTTTTTTGATATAACATATAATTTGTTTCACTTTAATTGTTGATGTAATGTTAATGTTAAGTCTAACACTTGTCAGCAATGAGTAACCTGTGCTTTCTATCTGGAAACCTGTATTTTTTTTTGCATTATCCTTGGCAATTAGTAAGTTCATTAGGATAAGTCTAGGGTGATAGATGCATTTGTTAAACAGCCTGGGCTCATTGACCCCATTTAATCTGTAGGTTGAATATATTATTAAGTTTAGATACATTTTCCTTGTTATGTATAATATTTACTTCTCCTGCTCCAGCTTTTAACTTCTCTGGAAATCCTATTGGGTCCTTTTTAGGTGTCCTGGCTCCTCTTTCTAATCTTTCATCTTTTCCCTTATAGATTTTCATTTTTGTCTATTTTTTAAAGGGTGAGTTAGAGGTAGAGAAGTTTTGTTTTGTGTTGTGTGTATATGTGTTTTGATTTCTGTTCTTTGTGTTTATTCTGAGTTGTGAAATATTTTCACTTGATTTTACTGATTAAAAACTCAGATAAGCAATGATTAGTCTCATATTTCATTTATCTATTTAAAAAATTTATCATCCTTTTAAAACTGTCCTTTTAGTCATCAAAGTGGTTGAACAGTGTGTGTGTTAGGTATATATGTTTTATATTGATATCATTAAAAGTTACTACTTTTTTGTTAAAACTCCAGGTATATCTGTAAGAATGCCACCAGGTCTACTTATTGACTCTTATCTCTTTCCCTCAGATCACTTTTTGAATAGTAATTTTTCTTTAACAGATTATAATTTTGTTCCCCCATAATCACGTTTATGTCTACTAATAAAAACAAATCAGTTTATTGACATTTATAGAATAACAGAAAAAGTATTATTCTTAAAGAGGTAAAAGAGCAAACCCTCATCCACCATCTGAAGCATGGCTTGCCTCTGCTGGGAAAACCTGGTAGGCACACCACTGTTAACATGCAAAAAGCCAACATTCAACATAAAAGTTTCCTCCTTAGAGATGTCAGATGGGGGAATAGGGGATTCCAGCTCTTACACCCACGCAGAAACATCCATTATAACTATGCATGTGGGAACTGAGAAGTACAGTAAAAAGATTCCTATATCCCATTATAGCAAAAATCAAGAATACATGTACTGGAAGGGTAAGAAGAACAGTTTCACTTTCTCAGCATTCCTCTCCCCTATAGCAGCACAGCTCAGTGCCAAGAGAGACCCCTCAGCCTATGATTTCTCTCACAGAGCAGAGGGTAAGGAAGGAGTAAGTGCCTCATTGTGGAATAATGCTCACGGGGCTCACTTCTGCCTGGTCCCACCCAGATCACTGAGGAAACTGGCACAGCTAAACAGTCTTGTAGGAACTAGGAGTAGGGAAGTAGGGTGGGAGCTCACAGCAAATGAGCATGAAGCTCAAAATCCACCCATGGAACCCTCAGATTCTAGTAAGTGTCCTGCCCATGAAGTCAATGAGATGTCTGACTTGCAGTCCTTACAAAACTGGCCAAAAGGTTCTCAGGAGATGGAACATCCAACTACAGCAGATAGTGCATACTCCCAGAAAAGTGCATGCAAGCCTCTGCAGATTGTATGTATGAGCCTTTAAAGGGATTTTTGCAAGACCCTACAAATAGCATCAACTCGACTGCAGGTTTGGGAGAAGCACACAACATTGAACTCTACAGGACACTACCTGGAGGGAGAATGAGAGGATCTCAGCACCTAGACTGACTCTGCAGGATTGAGAGAAGGCACAATCCTAAAACTTATCTATTAAAAGGAAACAAGAGGAGCAGGTAAGGAACATCGATAGAAAAAAATCTGAATAACTCTAAAAATCTCTACTAACCCCACTAAAATAGAGATCTGCAATAGCAACAGTAACCCCTTACCTATGAATAATTACTTTAAATATACACAGATTGCATTTTCCTGATAAACAAATATGTGGACATTCTCAAAAAATATTAACAAACCAAATTCAACAGCACAGGAAATGTTTCATAGACTATGATCAAGTGAAATTCATTCTGAGATGCCAAAGTAATTCAGTATAAACAACCTGTAAATATAAAAGACTATTTATCAGAATGAATGGAAAAAGTCATATGATCACCTCATTAGCTATCATTAAAACAGTACGGAAATAGCATAAAAGTAGATACACATACCCAAGGATTAGATTAGAGAGCCAAGAAACAATTCACACATATACAATTAATTATCCCTTGACAAGGTTACCAAAAATATACCACTGGGAAAGCATGGTCTCCTCAATAAATGATAGTGGGAAAACTGACATCCATAATCCAAAGAATAAAATTGAACCCTTATCTCACAACATATACATAAGTCAACTCAAAATGGATTAAAAACTAAAAATAAGACCTGAAACACTAAAACGCGTAGAATAAGAGAGAAAACTCCTTGACATTGGTCTTAGCAACAAGTTTTTGCATATAACAGCAAGAGCAGATACAAAAAAAAATCAAGTAATACTACATTAAACTAAAAACTTCTATACAACAAAGGAAACAGACTCCAAATTTTGATTTTGTATGTTTTTAAGTTCCCCTATAACATCTTGAACAGTATATTAGATTTAGAAAAGCCAAAATGATACAGAGAACAAGTTCAGAAAGAGAAAATGCAAGTTCTCATTTCTTATTTAAACTCCCTACATTTTCTTTCCTTATTTTTATTAAGACTTTTTAGAGTGGTTTTAGGTTCACAACAATATTGAGAGGGAAGTCACAGAGATTTCCAATATACTCCTCTTCCCACACATGCATAGTCTCCCTCATTATCAACACCTTCCACCACAGGAGTACCTTTGTTACTATTAATGAACCTACACTGACAAGTCCTAATCATCCAACCCATAGTTTACATTATGGTTTACTCAGTGTTGCACCTTCTCAAGGTTTGGAAAAATGCGATGTATCTCCAAAAAATTTATTTCTCCACCACTCAAAAAAATCCTCTGTTCTCTTCCTATTCATCCCTCCTCTGACCACCAGCCCCTAAAATCACTAATTTTTTTGCTGTCTCCATAGTTTTGCTATTCCAGAATATCATACGGTTGGATATGTATTCTTTTCAGATTGATTTCTTTCACTTAGTAACATGGATTTAAGTTTCCTCCATGTCTTTTCATGATTTGATAGCTCATTTCTTTTTAGTGCTGAATAATATTCCATTGTCTGCAAATACCATTGTTTGTCCATTCACTAAGAAAAGGATATCTTTGTTATTTCCAAGTTTTGACAATCATAAAGCTACTATAAACATTCAGATCCAGGTCTTTGTATCAATATAAATTTTCAACTTCTTTGGGTAACTAACAAAAAGTGCAATTGCTGAATTATATATTAACTTTTATAAGAAAACATCACATTTCCTACCATTCCACCAGCAATGAATACAGTTCCTGTTACTCTGCATCCCCACCAGGATTTGGTATTGTCATTAGTCCAGATTTTGGCTACTCTAATAGTATATCATGGTATTTTGTTTTAATTTGCATTTCCTTGATTATGTGTGCGGTGGGGTGCATTTTAATATGTTAATTTACCATTATAAATCATCTTTGGAGATATATCTGTTGAGTTATTTGGTCCATTCCTAATAAAATACTCAAACTCAATCAAAATAACTCTATGTATATTCTGGATCACAGTCATTTATCACATGTACCTTTTGCAAATAATGTCTTCCAGTCTGTGGCTTGTCATCTTTCTCTTGACACTGTCTTTTGTACAGAAGCTTGTAATTTTAATGCAGTCTAACATGCCTTTTTTTTCACAGATGGTGACTTTGGTGGTGATATATCTAAAAAGTCATTGTCATACCCAATGTCATTATAGGTTATCTAGGGTCTTTCATTTTATATTTGGGTCCAGGATCCAATTTGAATTAACTTTTGTGAAGAGTATAAAATCTGGGTCTAGACTTTTTTTTTTTTTTTTTTTAATTTTTAGCACTATTGGGAAAGGACTCATTTTGCTTCACTTTGCTCCTTTGTTTAAAAATACACTGACCGTATTTATGGAGCTCTGTTTCTAAGCTCTCTTTTGTTCCAGTGATCTATAGATTCTTTTATAAATACCACATTGTCTTGATCACTGTAGCTATATAAGTCTCAAACTAAGGTAATATTGGTTCCCCAATTTTATTCTTCAATGTTGTGTTATTTGGGGTCTTTTGCTTTTCTATATAAACTTTTGAATTAGTTTGTTGACAAACACAAAATAACTTGCTGGGATTTTAACTGATACAGCACTGAGTCTATAGATCAAGTTGAGAAGGACTGACATCCTGACAATGTATGGTTTTCTCCATGAACATGGAGTATCTCTCCATTTGTTCAGTTCCTTACTTTTGTCCAGTTTGTAGTTTTTCCTAGACTTAGATCTAATGAGCTATATACAAGATCTATATACCAGAATTTGGAGTGCTAATGTAAATAGTATTGTGTTATAAATTTGATTCCACTTATTCTTTGTTAGTATATAGGAAAATTATTAGTCTTTCTTAATTATTTGGTTCTTTTCAATATTTTGTCTTTCTTCAAATCTAAGCAAAAATTTATTAGTATTATTAAACTTTAGTTTTGTGCTCTAAACATTTATATTCTTTCATGTAATTTTTCTTTCTTACAACTATCTTCCATCATGTTTTTCTTTAGCCTTTCAATCTTTAAATCAGATGCACATTTTACCTCTTCCATATACCTCCTGTTTACCTCTACTATATACCCATTTAAGAAGGTTTGAAATAAGCTTAATTTACTAGAATAGTCGTCTTCATATCAAGCTATGTTTATGAATGCCATAATGTCCAGGGAATAAATATTATTTATTTTAAGAGCTTTTAATTATTTTCATAAATCTTGTTTTTTTTCAATATTCCATCCTCAGTTTATTATATTTTGTTACCTCTCATTCATGATGCTGTTTTCTAGTAATTAGGTACTTTAACAATATTTTCATGTATATATTTGAAAATTGCTGTTTATCTTTTAATCCTTTTATTGTACATATTTATGACTTATTTTTATTATCTGTTTCTGAGTCAGATGTTGTCTGCCTTCTCTTGTAAGAATTCTTAAAATGCATAGCCTAAAAGAAGCCCACCTTCCTATTTTCTGTGCTTATAAGAAAATTTAAAAGATAGCTGTGTGTTGAACTTCTTATATTAGTTTTCCACTTAAATATTAGTTTTTTTTACCATAAAATTCTGAATTTTCTATTAAGCTTGTTGATATTTCTTAGCTTCTATTTACTTTCAACTGAGCATAAAATCTTGCAAATAATTCCATTAATAATGTATTTCATATTTACCCCTTAAGTTATCTCAAGTATATAATAAAATCAATTATTATAAAAAATTGTTTTCAGTTTTTTCCAGGTTTAATTTACCTAGAATGGATTTTCCTGATAATATTTAATTGGAAATGAAGATAACTAAACATGAAACTGTAATAAAAATCACAAATCATGGGGATATATAAGAGATTATTTTTATTGTATTCTTAAACCTTTGAGATATAACTAAAATAATAGGTTAGAGAGAAGAGGGAAAAAAATCTATTTTACTTCACTTTATTAAAGAGGTTTCATTAAGCTCAAATGCATGAGAAAGTTATATAACAATGCATAACATATGTTAATTTTAAAAGGAAATAATAGTATTATAGCCAGTATTAGCAAAGTTTCCAAATCCTATTTTCTATCTGTAATTTTGACAGACTACTAATTGTTAATAATTGTTTTCTCTACAAATTCTTTGTATTGTTGTTCTAAAAAAATTCTGTAATAACTACAGAACAAATCTACAAATTAAAATGCAAATTATTATAAAAACTAAAAACAGCATAGAAGGATAACAATAGTAACACAGTTTTCTAAATGCCCATATAAAATCCCAAACTATTCTCATTCCCTAACATAAGGTTATTTTCATTTAATATTGATGTTGTGGTTATAACTGATAGATTAGTAAGCAAAAAGTACTAGTAAATAATATTGGCAAGAGAAACTGTAACATTTCAGAGATTGAAGTTTATTCTATATTTTTGTTTAAGGATATCTTTTTCAAAAAAGAAAAATTTCAGCTACAACTTGAATATATTAGCTTTGGACAAGATGGAATGGTAAATAGAAATATAGTTGACTCAAACAACATGGGAGCTAGGGGTACTAGCTATGCCACAGTTAAAAGTCCACTTATAACTTTTGACTCCCCAAGAACTTAATGTTGACCAAAAGACTCACTAATAACAAATAGTCAAGTAACATATATTTTGTATTTATTGTAAGAATGTAGCATACAACATATATAAAGCTAAAGAAAATATTGTAGAATTATAGGGAAAATATGTTTACAGTACTGTACTGTATTTATCAAACAAAAATCTGTGTTTAGGTAGGCCTGTGCAATTCAAGCCTGTGTTCAAGGGTCAACTGTACAAGTCATATTCATTAAAACTACTAGTACACTATTTTGGTGGACAGGAGACATGGAAAGTATTCTTTGGTTTTTCCTACACCCCTTCTTCTCTTCTTTGGTTATTCCTTATGTATTCTGCATCCCTTGTTTTCTTAATCATTTTGAAGGTTGTCTCTATACATTTGTTCAGTTGCTTGCAAACTGCTTAGTACTTTCAAGGAAAACCAAAAGTTGTCTATGTATTTGTCAAGGGGATCAAATAGTTGAGGGAATATGTTGCCTACACAAAAGACTCAGATTTTTGGAGTAGATGTTGAGTTTTAATACATATTCTGCTGTTATAGCATGTAGCATTCTCAAAACGCCCATGATTTCAAGCATAATGTTTGTGTTTCTTAGGTCCCGATATGCTTACTTTTTTTCCCCTGTCTACTCCTTTAATTGATTAGATACAGGCTTATTAAACTCCCCAGCAATAATTCTGGATTTGTCTATTTCTCCTTTGTATTTTGAAGTTCTCATGGTATGTGAACACACATTAAAATGGTTATGTGTTCTTAATTGGTCCTTTATCATATGTAATTTTCCAGAAACAAAGGGTGAGATTATATAGAGATAAAAGTGCAAATACCCAATAGTGCAATTGCTGGGTCATAGGACAGTTCTATTTTCAACATTTTGAGGAACCTCCATGCTGTTTTCCAGAGTGGCTGCACCAGCTTGCATTCCCACCAACAGTGTAGGAGGGTTCCCCTTTCTCAGCATCCTCGCCAGCATCTTAATCTCACAAAACAAACTGAGGGTTGCTGGGGGAAGGGGGTTTGAGAGAAGGGGGTGGGATTATGGACATTGGGGAGGGTATGTGCTTTGGTGAGTGCTGTGAAGTGTGTAAACCTGGTGATTCACAGACCTGTACCCCTGGGGATAAAAATATATGTTTATAAAAAATAAAAAATTAAAAAAAAAAAAGTGCCATGCCAATCTACCAAAAAAATACACCCGCCCTTATTGTGTGTATATATATAAACAGAGTTGCAAAGTATGTAAAGCAAAAACTGCTAGATCTAGAAAGAAAAACAAGATCTGGACACTTCAATACTCCTTTTTCAACAATAGAACAACTGTACACTGACATACAGCTCAGCAGCATCAGCCAACAGATGGTAATTGATACAAAATACTCTCCACACAAAAAGCAGAATAAACATTTACTTTAAGTTCTCACATGCATGAAAACAGAGCAAATACTGAATTATAAAACAAATCTCACTAAATTAACAGGAATTGAAATTATACAGAGTATTCTTTGGACAAAATGAAATCAAACTGGAAACCAATGTAAGAGGCAACAGAAAAGTCCCCAAACATTTGGCAACTAAATATTACTTCTAAAAAAATTCTTGTGTCAAAGAAGGAATTGCAAGTGAAATAAAAAAAAAAAAAAAGACATTGAACTGAATGAAAATGAAAATATCAAATTTGTGGAGCACAGTTAAAACAATGTTGAGAAAAAAATTTATAGAACTATATACATACATCAGAAAACATGCCTCTAATGAATAATTTATGCTTCCACCTCAAGAACAAAAGGAAAAATAACCAAAAATAAATAAGAGAAAATAGATATTTGCAGACATATATTAATTAATCAATAAAATTAAGAAAAAATAGATATATTAGTGAATCAAAGTTATTTTTTAAATCAATTTTTTAAAGATTTTATTTATTTATTTGACAGAGAGAGAGACTACAAGCAGGGGGAGCAGCAGGCAGAAGGACAGGGAGAAAATAGGCTCCAAGTTGGGCACAGAGGCCAATGTGGGGCTTAATTCCAGGACCCTGGGATCATGACCTGAGCCAAAGACAGATGCTTAATCAACTGAGCCATCCAGGTAACCCTTAAAAATCAGTTGTCAAACATCTAGCATAAATAACAGAGAAAGAGAAAAATTATTAACACTTGTAATTAAAAAACACACACACACACACAGACTACTACAAACTCTGAAAACATCAAAAGGATAATAAGGGAATACTAGGAATGATACTACACCCACAAATTTGACAAGTTATTGCAAAAACTCCCAGAAAAGAATCAGTAGGCATAAGTGGCTCTACTGTAGAAATTTACCAAATTTTTAAAGAACTACCACTAATTCTATAGAATATCATCGAGAAAACATGTAAGGAGTAAACATTTAACAATTCATGTTATGGAGATGATAGGACTCTGACATCAAAATCAGACAAAACTAGTAAACACACACATCCCACAGGCTATGCTTATGAAGTATTAAAAATTAGAATTAGAATTAGAAATTATTTAGAAATTATGAAGTATTAACAAGTATATACATATATATAGACATAGATATAGATGATATAGATATAGATATAGATGATATAGATATACATATATCTCACACACACACATGCACACACACACACACAAACACCATGAACAAGTTGACTTTATTACAGTGAAGGAAGGGGTTGGTTGATAAAAATCAATGTAATCCTCCATATTAACAGGCTGTTGAAGGAATCATATGATCATATCTTTTGATGCAGTCAAAGTATTTGACAAAACCAATACCTATTCATGATAAAAAAAAAAAATCTAAACATGACCGGAATAAAGGCAGACTTACTTGAAATTATAAAGAATAACTATAAATATCCTACAGGTACCATTGTACTTATGAAATAGTAAGTGATTCTCCCCTACTATCAGGTACATCCAGTCTCATCACTCTTATTCAGAATAGTGCTGGACATTCTAGCCTTGTTTAATGAGAGAAGGGAAAAAATGGCATATAGATTGGAAGTTAAACTGTTCAAATTTTCAGGTGTTATGATTGTCTACATAGAAAATCCCAAGAAAGACCCTCAAAAAAAAAAAAAAAGAAATCATTAGAATAAGTGAGTTTGGCAAGATCACAGAATACAAGATAAATATTCAAAGATCAATTGAATGTATCTCTACTATCTGAAAATGTGGATGCCAAAATTACAAATACAAAACCATTTACAATTGCTCAGACAAATGAGTCTTAAGTATGAATTTAATAATCACATGTACAAAATTTGAATGCTAAAAACCATACAATACTAAGCAAGCTAAAAAGTCTGAATAAATGGAGAGAACTAATAAAAAGACAAGCAGATCTTAAGTGGGAAGTTTATAGTAATACAGGCATAACTCAAAAAACAAGAAAATCTCCACCTAACATTACACCTACAAGAACTTGAGGGAAAACAAACAAACAACAAAAACAAAAACCTAAAATCAGCAGAAAGAAAGAAGTAATAAAAATTAGAGAAGAAATAAATGATATAGAAACTAAAAACATAACAGATTAATGAAACCAAGCACTGTTTTTATGGGGAAAAAATCAGTAAAATTGATAAATCTGTAGCTAGACTGAAGGGGAAAAAAGACTCAAGATCACAAATTAGAGGAGAAACAACAACCAACACCACAGAAATACAAACAACTGTTACAGAATATTAGGAAAATCTATATGCTAAGAAATTGACAACCTAAAAGAAATGGATAAATTCCTAAAAACATAACATCCCAAAACTGAAACAAAAAGAAATAGAAAATTTGAACAGATTACCAACAACAAAATTCAAGCAGTAATCCAAAAACTCCCAATAAACAGAAGTCCAGGACCAGACAGCTTCACCAAACATTTAAAGAAAATATGAATACTATTTTTCTCAAGCTATTCCAAAAAATATAAAAGGAAGGAAAATTTCCAAAGGAGTTCTATGAGGCCAGCCTTACCCTAATACCAAAACCATATAAACACTTCATCAAAAGAGAGAACTACAGGCCAATAGCTCTAAGCATAGATGCAAAAATCCTCAATAAAATGCTAGCGAACCAAATCCAGCAATACGTTAAAAAAAAAAAATAATTCACCATTATCTAATGGGATTTATTCCTGGTTGCAAGAGTGATCCAGTATTTACAAGTCAGTGTGACACATTACATCAATAAGGATAAAACAATAGGATCAATGTAATAGATGCAGGAAAAATATTTGACAAAGTACAATATCATTTATTTTAAAAAACCCTCAACAAAGTAGATTCAGAGGGAAATACCTCAATATATAATAAAGACTCTATGAAAAACCCACAGGTAACAGCATACTCAATGGGAAAGAATAGAGAGCTTTTCCCATAAGGTCAGAACAAGACAAGGATGTCCACTCTCAACACTTTTATTCAACATAGTACTAGAAATCCTAGCCACAGTATTCAGACAATAAAAAGCATGTAAATTGTTAAGGAAGAAGTAAAACTTTCACTTTTTGCAGATAACATGTTATTATATGTAGAAAATCCAAGAAAGTCCATCAAAAAACTAATAGAACCAATAAATTCAGTAAAATCTCAGAATACAAAATCAATGTACAGAAATCTGTTGCATTTGTATATATTAATAAAGAAATGGCAGAAATAAAAACTAAGAAAACAATCATATTTAAAATTGCACCAAAATAATAAAATGCTTAGGAATAAATTTAGAAGATTAAAGATCTGTACTCTGAAAACTATAAAAAACTGGTGAAAGAAATTAAAGAAAACATAAAGAAATGGAAAGACATTTCTTGCTCATGGATTGGAGGGAAGAATATTATTAAAGTGTCCATATGGTTAAATGTCTATTATACCTACATATTTAATGCAATCTCTATGAAAATGGAGTTACCATATGATCCAGTAATTCCCCTACAGGGTGTTTAGACAAAGAAAATGAAAACACTAATTCAAAAAGATGTATGTCCCCCTATATTTATTTCGGTATGATTTACAGCAGACAAGATCTGGAAGGAACCCAAGTGTCTATCTATAAAAGAATGAATGGGTACAACAGATATGAAAACAGACAGACAGACAGACACACACACACACAAATATTAGCCACACAAAAAAAAGAATGAGATCTAGACATCTGCAGCAACATGTATGGACCTGGAGGTTATAATGCTAAGTGAAATAGGTCAGTCAGAGGAAGTCCAATACCATATGATTTCATTCATGTGTGAGATTTCAGAAACAATGGAGAATAAAGAGTCAAACAACAACAACAAAATGGACTTAAATACACAGAACAGACCAGTGGATGCCAAAGGGCAGGTAGGTAGGGTGAGGGGTAGAATAAAGGTGATCATGAGTACACTTATCTTGATGTGCACTAGTAATGCATAGATTTGTTAAATCATACTGCACAGCAGAAACTAGTATAACTGTGTGTTAAATATACTTCAATTTTTTTTTTTTTTTAGAGATTTTATTTATTTATTTGACAGAGAGAGATCCCAAGTAGGCAGAACTGCAAGCAGAGAGAGAGGAAGGGAAGCAGGCTCCCTGCTGAGCAGAGAGCCCAATGCGAGACTCGATCCCAGGACCCTGAGATCATGACCTGAGCCGAAGGCAGAGGCTTAACCCACTTAGCCACCCAGGTGTCCCACTTCAATATTTTTTTTTAAAGTATATTTATCTGCTGAGGAAAGCGTCAGGGTTTTTTGTTTTGTTTTGTTTTGTTTTGAATCACTAAATTATTTCCTGAAAGTACTTTTTTTTTTTTTCTAATTTTGAGTTCCTGTGCACAGGAAGAGGACAGGATTTGGAAAAGAAATATGAATAATGTTTCTAATTATTTGAAAGAGAGGGAAATAAATCAGCAGAGAAGTACACAGCAAGGTTAAAAATTGATAAATGGGAGGCAATAATTCACAAGGTGAGAGGATGGGACCTAGAAAACAAACAATTCACCTTTAAATAAAGTATGGATGACTCATTTTCTTAGAAAATGTATAATTGGAGATATAATCATAAAGGAGGAGAAGAAAAATGAGAAAATTTATATAACAAATTTTTATTTTCGTGTTGAATTGATAGACTAACTTATTTACCAAGAACTACAAGGAGCAAGAAGTAATCAAGGGGTTCAGTCTTGGAAATAACCACTAAGGAGGTTGCAAACTAAAGATAAGGATAATAGATGTAAAGTAGGAATGATAGAAATTTAGACTCTTGGATTCATTTGGAAAAAAGCATATAATTGCTTTTTCCTCCCCCACTTCCTGTTGTAGCTTATTAGTGCTGCTAGGTAAAAAGGGAAGCAGTGGTTTCTTCACCAAAGTCACCAGTCCTTCATAAGAATCCTGCTTAAGACAAAACCAAAAAAAAAAAAAAAAAAAAAAAAAAAATCTCTTATTTGTTGTCAAGCATGAATTGAATTTGTCTTTGGGGTTATCTTTTCTTTTTTTTTTTTTCCTATTTTCTCATTTAAAATGTCTTCTGGTTATGCAAAGTTAATGCAATATACAGCATGGTGAGATTCAGATCAATTAGGAAATAAAATTATGTGATCCTGAGAGAGGTTATCTTCTTTTGGACCGGACACTATTTTATGTTAAGTACATTACAGTTTCCTCTGACCAGAGCCTTCCAATGGAAGACCATTTAGGAGAAGGTGCTCTGAGCTAGGGAAAGCGCAATTACAAAGTCATGGACCTGGAGGCTACATTCTGAGAACAGAAAACATGCTAGAAGGTGATAGAGAGGATTTCTGGTTTTCAGTTTTGATTTTTTTTTTCTTATTCTGTGCTGTAATTCCCTCCAGGAAAACTTCAGTATATAACAAAACTCACCATTGGTTTTGTATTAACTGTAACTAGAGAATAATGAAAGAGATCTGTCAGTGTTTGGGACAGAGTGGGTCAGTGAGAGAGAGCTTAGAACATCCTTTAAGAAGGGGCTTAGCGAGCTTTCAGATGATTGCAGTGCAGCTGCTCCTAGTAGTTAAAATAAGAACAAATGTGCCACACAGATTATAAACAATCTATACTTAGAAAATCTTCAGGAATAGTTTGGTAGAAACTGAGTTTTATATCATAAATTAGCAGTAACTTATTCCATCATCGATGAGGCAATGGCACGTCCAAAAGCAAGGTAAACTCAGATGGCCATAGGATTTCAGGATATGGTGAAAGTAAAAAAAAAATAACCAACTTATGACTATGTTGCCAATGAACTTTTCCAATATCTTATAATCGATGTCCAATAAGTCAATCTATAATATCTCTAGAATTTAAGTAATTTCCAATGGTATTACTCACTCCCTAGTGCTTTAGAAAGACTCACATTCTATTGAGGAAATAAGTTATATGTTTATAACTATCTAGATATCTTAATTAATACTTAGACATTCCTCTAGAAATATATGTGAATTCATTATTAAAAATATCTTAATTTGAAGAGAACTTTATAATTGTCCTATAATTGATCATAGGTTTGAGTTATTAAAATTATTTATGATGAAGAGAAAATACGATTAAGTCTAACTCAGACCACCTTAAAAATGATCAATTTCATTCCTACTCCAAAAGTGCAGTTGTTTCTCAAAAGGAACAGTTAATAACTGGTTACTATCCCATTGCATAAGGAACTTTTTTTTTTTCAAATTAGTTTATATGACAGACAGGAAATGTGAGACTGGACCATAGGACATAGAAAAGGAGTTGCAACTAAGTATGCTGTTGAAATGTATTCTTCAAAGGACCAACTACTCACTAGGAATTTTATTATTTTAATAACAAATATTTTTTTCCAGTTGGAATTCTAGAAGTTTCAAAAATCCATTTATTCCAAATGATATTCAATCACTTCTAGTATCTCTATCTACAAACACTCTATGGCATTATAACTTACATGTTATATAATCAAGAAATACAAAAGAATATTTCTTCAGAGAAGTGCTTTTAAAATTAAAAGAATGTACGGATGTTTATAAAAACTGTACTTTATAAAAGCTATAGTTTATAGAGTTTTTAGAGCAAGGATTTAGGTGTTAGAATTTATGAGTAATTTCAGAAAGTAAAACCATTAGCTCATTGATTCTATCAATATTTTAGATCCCTCCTTTTGGTTTAGCATGAGTGCTAAGAACTGGAGAAAATGTCGAACAAGGGGTGCCTGGGTGGCTCAGTGGGTTAAAGCCTCTGCTTTCAGCTCAGGTCATGATCCCAGGGTCCTGGATCGAGCCCCGCATCGGGCTCTCTGCTCAGCAGGAAGCCCGCTTCCTCCTCTCTCTGCCTGCCTCTCTGTCTACTTAAGATCTCTGTCTGTCAAATAAATTAAAATAAAAAAGAAAATGTCGAACAAACCCAGCTATGATCTCGGCCACTATGGAGCATACAATCTTGAAAAGTAGGCAGATATTGATCAAGTGTTCAGTAGCTATATATGAAAACCCAAAGGTGATAAATGCATTGAGAAGATTTCTATGCTATTAATGCTTCTAAGAGGGGAATTTGAGCGAGCCTTGCAATTTTTTTTAATATAATTTCAAGACATTAAAATCTCTAGGAGTTTAACAAGAATCTCTTTCTCTTTGCTTTTACATATTATTCTTTCTCAACTCTGACTCTAGAAAACAATGTACCATTTACGCATCTATTCTATTTTAAATCGGTTCTTGCTTAAACTTACAACAGTGGTGGATGGATTTGTTTTATGAACCATAGTAGAACATTTACTTAAATTTACTGTATCTGTCTTCTGCAATGTCCATTCCATCACATATATTTCTCCATTCAAGTTCCTTTCTCAGAAACATAAAATAAGTGCTCTTTACCAAACCTAACTGTACTTGTCAGAAGAAAACTGTGTTGTTGTTACAGAAATTGTCATAACAAATTAGTCATAGAGAATGTAATAACTCATTTGGGAAATACTCTTTTAAAATTTGCTTCATTTTCTGTAGTTTAAAATAATTCTAAAAAATATTGTACTCTTTAGAAAATGTATGAACACCATAAAGGATGACAGTTTTGTGAAAAGCTGTCTCTAGCTAAATGCTACCTACTTCCAGACTTGAAAACAAATAAATAAACAGTATATTAAAGACTGATATAAAATTTATCTTTGACTGCCATATAAACATCTTAGTAATGTGAAGCCTTCAGAAGGTATGCTCAATTTTTCTGCCAAAAATTTTGTGAGAAAATATAATTAGATGTCTGACACCACATTTTCATCACAAATTCTACATTCACATTTATCACTGGACAGCAAATATAGTGAAATATGAAAAATGATTAAATCATTTTTCCAATTTCACTGTTCCAAATTACACATTAAGAATGGAGGATACTAACATAGACAGCTTAGAACCAAATAAAATATTTTAAGGCTATAATAAATTACATATTCATATAAACTCTAAGTTGATATTTTTATTAAAAGGTATTGTTATAAAACTCAAAAACAGCATTAAAGATAATCTTCCAAATGTTCTACTTTTGTGTTGGTACATATTAGTTTAAATGAGAATAGTTAAAGAGGCAGCAAAAAAAGAGCAGTAGATTATAATATGGGGGCCAAACAACTGGAGTTGATTTCTGCTGCTTCTACTTACTAGCAATACTAAAACAAATATTATAGCCCATATACTTGAATCTTGGAACACTGAAAAAAGTAAGATAAAATAAAATAATAATAATAAAGGTTAGTTTACTAAAGCCAGCAACTATACTAATTTTACTAAAGTCAGTATAAACCATCTCTGAGCCTCAAAAAAAATGGGGGGGAGAATAATAATGGTTATCTTTCTGGGCTATGGAAATGTAAACATAATACTTTTCTTTAAAGATTTATTTATTTGAGAGCACATGTGATAGAAAGCACGTGAGAGGGGCAGATGGAGTGGGAGCAAGAGAGAATCCCTAAGCAGACTCTCCACTGAGCATGGGGACCCTGAGATTAAACCAAGATTTAAACCTGAGCCTAATCCAAGAGCCAGACTCTTAACTGACTAAGCCACCCAGGCACCCCAAAGATAATACATTTAAAGTGCCCCAAATAGTACCTGGTACATATAAAAAGGCAAGAAAAGGTGGATTTTCCTTGTTCAACAATATTATCTAAAAGAATTTTGATAAAAATTTGAGTAGTTAAATCATTTCCGGATATTAGAGTCTGAGATTTATGCCGGTGATATCTTTAAATATCAGTCATGATCAAAGTACCAATCTTTTCAAAACGTTGAACATTGTATTATTTTCTCCAACATTCTATTATAAAAAATGAAAGATATAGAAAAGTTGAAAGCTACTACAAAACATAACCATTACTACCTCTCCACAAAGTAAAACACTTTAAATACAAGATACTTTAGTCATCTTGTGAATCAAAGTAGAATTATGCATTGATTAAAATTCACATTAGAATTGTATTAAAAAAAAACTAAAAGTCTTGAAATTCTTAACTGTGACAACTGGAGATAACAGAAAATGGAGACGTTATTATGAAGAGGGGCCTACATACAAAGATGAGAGTTGATAGAAAAACCATTCACCCAAGAATGAGAGGGTATTGACTAAATAATGCAGGATGGGATCATTTTAAGCCCAGGAATCAGAATTCAAAGAACATGAAATCATTGGATATATTTGTGTATCCAGTGACAATATGCATTCACATTCATGTGTACATACTTGGTACTTGTATGTCTCATTCAAAATGAACACTTCTATTTTATTATTAAGGAACAAATTTAGATGCAACATGTCAAGCTGAATTAGGATAAGAGAGAAAAAAATAATAAAACAAATAAACCAAAAAATTAAAAACAAATCAAAAAGATTTGAGAATCAGATTTTTTTTTTCTTTTCCATTCTGAGTTCTCTATTTCTAATCAATTTCAAGAGACAGATGACTACAACTAAGTAGCTTTCTAAAAGATTGACACTTTCTGGGACACCTGGGTGGCTCAGTCAGTTAAGTGTCTGCCTTCAGCTCAGGTCATGATCCCAGGGTCCTGGCATTGAGCCCTACATCAGGCTCCTTGCTGAGCAGGAAGCCTGCTTCTCCCTCTGCCTACCACTCTCCCTGCTTGTGCTCTCTGTGTGTGTGTGTGTGTGTGTGTGTGTGTCTAATGAATAAATAAAATCTTTTAAAAAAATGTTCCTCTTGCAAGTTATTATGCTGAATTCCTTCTTTCTAGTTTTCTATATCTAGGGCTTTGTCATCTTGATATAAATTACAATGTTTAAAATTAAGAAATTCAAAGGCTTGAGAGTTGGAGTCTAGTAGAATAACCAATCATGGAAAACACTGAAATAAAGGGCAGACAGAGTGTAATCATGGATGTGCAAGACAAAATAGCAGTTGGAGTATGGCTTCTCATGTACCTGCAAAATGTCCTGTTGGAATCCCTACCAGAAAAAAAATGACTGTAATAAAGCCATGTGGAATTAGAATGTGTCACAAGTTCCAAGGTCATTAAAAGATAAATTAGGTCATAACTTGTATACATTAGCAATCAGAAGAGTGCCATTGTTCATACACCATATATATATATATATTTATGTATATATATATATATATATATATATATATATATATATATATATATATATATATATATATATATATAGCTATCCAGAGAAATAGAAATAGCAAGAATAATAACAATTTTTGATAGCACAAGTTAATGGTAAAAAGTACTCATTACAAGAAGTAAAATAAGGTGTTGATCTTTGCTTATATGATATTATAGCCTTGTCATTCATTAATAGGCTTCAGTATAATCACATGAATTAAATCCTGATGCTATTTCTTCATTCAATATGCCCTATAAATGCATACTTACATATTTATAGACACACAATTTTATTATTCAGCTATTTTAAATACTCTATTTTCAGTTCACTTCCTAGTATGGCAAAATCTGATCTCTAGCTCATTTAATTTCGGTATGTTCATGAAACTTGCAAAGTGATGAAGAGTCAATCTCTTTTGCTAATCCACCAGTCTCTAAAAGACTAATATTTACACTTTAATACCCCAAATTTCTTTCTCTTATCAGCAAGACCCACATTCATAATATATTGACTAAACTTGTTTCATAATTGAACTCCATCTATTTCCCCAAGATCCTCCAAACTATGTAGAACAACATTTTCACTTATCCGGGAAGTGGGGAAATATGGACCTTCTCTGAATCTCATACCTAAGGGCTCCGTTTTCCCCAGACAAAATAATTAATACTTGTGGAAGGCCTCAATTAGAGGGTGGGTGGGTCTGGATGCTGCTGCGTTCAAGCCCAGCTATTGCATCTCTCTCCTGTGCTTGTTGTCAGTTTGTGTTGATTTCTGGTTACTCTGATGCTTGTTACCAGAAAATGTTCACTGGACATCATGAAGGACTGTTTTAAAAAGTTAAGCAGCTGCCTTTGGCTCAGGTCATGATCCCAGCATCGTGGGATCGAGACCCCATCGGGCTCCTTGCTCCGCAGGGAGCCTGCTTCTCCCTCTGACTCTGCCTTCCACTCTGTCTGCCTGTGCTCGCTCTCACTCGCTCTCTCTCTCTGACAAATAAATAAATAGAATCTTAAAAAAAAAAGTTTGTAGTCAGGGGAGGAGTCAAGATGGTGGAGAAGTAGCGGCTGAGACTACTTCAGGTAGCAGGAGATCAGCTAGATAGCTTATCTAAACATTGCAAACACCCACAAATCCAATGGGAGATCGAAGAGAGGAAGAATAGCAATTCTAGAAACAGAAAATCAACCATGTTCTGAAAGGTAGGATTGGCGGAGAAGTGAATCCAAAACAACGGGAAGATAGACTGCGGGGGCGGGGGGGGCTGGCTCCCAGCAAGCGGTGGAGCAACAGAGCCCCAAATCAGGACTTTTCAAAACCTGTTCCACTGAGGGACATCACTCCAGAGGCTAAACTGGGATGAAGCCCAGATGGGGGCAACATGACTTCAGGTATCACAGGGTCACAGAAGGATCAGGGGTGTCTGAGTTTCGTAGAGCTTGCAGGTATTAGAATGGGGAACCTGGCTACAGAGACAGAGCTGAGGAGTGAGCTCTCAGCTTGGGTTTACCATGAACCCTTCACAGGCTGGGTGAGCTCAGAGCGTGGCCAGAGGCCAGGGAGACGGGAGTTATTGAGCGCTATTCTCTGAGGGTGCACTGAGGAGTGAGGCCTTAAGCCCTCGCCTCTTCCGGGCGGGAGACTGGGAGGCCGCTCCTGAACTCTAAAGAAAGTGCTCAAGGGACAAAAGCTCCCCAAAAGCAAACCCCAGTGGATTACTCAGCCCGGCCCCTGGTAAGGGCAGTGCAATTCCGCCTGGGGCAATGACACTTGAGAATCACTACAACAGGCCCCTCCCCAAAAAGATCAACAAGAAATCCAGCCAGGACCAAGTACACCTATCCAGGAGTACAGGTTCAATACCATGGAGAGTAGCGGAATTCCAGAGGAGGAGAAAGCAAAGCATGGAACTCATGGCTTTCTCCCCATGATTCTTTAGTCTTGCTGTTAATTTAATTTTTTTTCTTTTTTCTTTTTCAATTTTTTTTCTTCTGCTGCTAATTTTTTTTAACTTTTACCCTTTTCTTTTTTAATGTTTGTAACTAGTTTAATATATATATTTTTTTCTTTTTTATATTTTGTCTTTATTCATTTTCTTTCTTTAATTGTTTCTGTTTTTTCCTGAACCTCTTTTTATCCCCTTTCTCCCCCCTATGATTTAGGATCTCTTCTGATTTGGTTAAAGTGTATTTTCCTGGGGTCTTTGCCACCCTTTTAGTATTTGACTTTCTCTTTCATATATTCTTATCTGGACAAAATGACAAGGAGGAAAAATTCACCACCAAAAAAAGAACAAGTCAGTTCTGAAGGCTAGGGACCTAATCAATACAGACATTGGTAATATGTCAGATCTAGAATTCAGAATGATTATTCTCAAGGTTCTAGCCAGGCTCAAAAATGGCATGGCAGATATTAGAGAAACCCTCTCAGGAGATATAAAAGCCCTTTCTAGAAAAATAAAAGAACTAAAATATAACCAAGTTGAAATCAAAAAAGTTATTAATGAGGTACAAACCAAAATGGAGGCTCTCACTGGTAGGATAAATGAGGCAGAAAAAAGAATTAGTGATATAGAAGACCAAATGACAGAGAGTAAAGAAGCTGAGCAAAAGAGGGACAAACAGCTACAGGACCACGAGGGCAGAATTCGAGAGATAAGTAACACAAAAAGATGAAACAACATTAGAATAACTGGGATTCCAGAAGAAGAAGAAAGAGGGAGGGGAGCAGAAGGTATATTGGACAGAATTATTGGAGAGAATTTCCCTAATATGACAAAGGGAACAAGCATCAAAAATCCAAGAGGTGCAGAGAACCCCCCTCAAAATCAACAAGAATAGGCCCACACCCTGTCACCTAATAGTAAAATTGACAAGTCTTAGTGACAAAGAGAAAATCCTGAAACCAGCCCAGGAAAAGAGGTCTGTAACATACAATGGTAAAAAAATATATTAGATTGGCAGCAGACTTCTCCACAGAAACCTGGCAGGCCAGAAAGAGCTGGCATGATATATTCAGAACACTAAATGAGAAAAATATGCAGCCAAGAATACTATATCCAGCTAGGCTATCATTGAAAATAGAAGGAAAGATAAAAAGCTTCCAGGAAAAACAAAAACTGAAAGAATTGCAAACACCAAACCAGCCCTACAGGAAATATTGAGAGGGGTCCTCTAAGCAAAGAGAGAGCTTAAAAGTAGTAGATCAGAAAGAAACAGAGACAATATACAGTAACAGTCAACATACAGGCAACACAATGACACTAAATTCATATCTCTCAATAGTTACCCTGAATGTTAGTGGGCTAAATGCCCCAATCAAAAGACACAGGGTATCAGAATGGATAAAAAACCAAAACCCATCTATATGTTGCCTACAAGAAACTCATTTTAGACCCAAAGACACCTCCAGATTTAAAGTGAGGGGATGGAAAACAATTTACCATGCTAATGGACATCAGAAGAAAACAGGGGTTGCAATCCTTATATCAGATCAATTAGATTTTAAGCCAAAGACTATACAAAGAGATGAGGAAGGAAACGATATCATACTCAAAGGATCAGTCAAACAAGAAGATCTAACAATTTTAAATATCTATGCCTCTAACGTGGGAGCAGCCAACTATATAAACCAATTAATAACAAAATCAAAGAATCACATCAAAAACAATACAATAGTAGTAGGGAACTTTAACACTCCCCTCACTGAAATGGACAGATCATCCAAGTAAAAGATCAACAAGGAAATAAAGGCCTTAAATGACACACTGGACCAGATGGACATCATAGATATATTCAGAACATTTCATTCCAAAGCAACAAAATACACATTCTTCTCTAGTGCACATGGAACATTCTCCAGAATAGATCGCATCCTCAGTCCTAAATCAGGTCTCAACTGGTATCAAAAGATTGGTATCATTGCCTGCATATTTTCAGACCACAATGCTCTGAAGCTATAACTCAATCACAAGAGGAAATTTGAAAAGAACCCAAATACATGGAGACTAAACAGCATCCTTCTAAAGAATGAATGGGTCAATCATGAAATTAAAGAAGAATTGAAAAAATTCATGGAAAAATATGATAATGAAAACATAACAGTTCAAAATCTGTGGGACACAACAAAGGCAGTTCTGAGAGGAAAATATATAGCTGTACCAACCTTTCTCAAGAAACAAGAAAGGTCTCAAGTACACAACCTAACCCTAAACCTAAAGGAGCTGGAGAAAGAACAAGAAAGAAGCCCTAAACCCAGCAGAAGAGAAATCATAAAGATCAGAGCAGAAATCATGAAATAGAAACCAAAAAAACAATAGAGCAAATCAATGAAACTAGAAGCTGGTTCTGTGAAAGAATTAATAAGATAGATAAACACCTGGCCAAACTTATCAAAAAGAAAAGAGAACAGACCCAAATAAATAAAAAGAAAAAAAAAAGAGGATAGATCACAACTAACACCAAAGAAATACAGACGATTATAAGAACATACTACAAACAACTCTACACCAACAAATTTAACAATCTGGAAGAAATGGATGCATCCCTAGAAACATATAAACTACCACGACTGAACCAGGTAGAAATAGAAAACCTGAACACACCCATAACCAGTAAGGAGATTGAAATAGAAATCAAAAATCTCCAAGCAAACAAAAGCCCAGGGCCAGATGGCTTTCCGGGGGAATTCTACCAAACATTTAAAGAATAACTAATTCCTATTCTCCTGAAACTGTTCCAAAAAATAGAAATGGAAGGAAAACTTCCAAACTCATTTTATGAGGCCAGCATCACCTTGATCCCAAAACCAGACAAGGATTCCATCAAAAAAGAAAACTACAGACCAATATCCTTGATGAATACAGATGCGAAAATTCTCACCAAAATACTAGCCAATAGGATTCAACAGTACGTTAAAAGGATTATTCACCACAACCAAATGAGATTTATTCCAGGGCTGCAAGGTTGGTTCAACATGCTCAAATCAGTCAATGTGATACAACACATCAATAAAAGAAAGAACAAGAACCATATGATACTCTCAGTAGATGCTGAAAAAGCATTTGACAAAGTACAGCATCCCTTCCTGATCAAAACTTTTCAAAGTGTAGGGATACAGGAAGGGCACATACCTCAATATTATCAAAACCATCTATGAAAAACCTACTGCAAATATCATTCTCAATGGAGAAAAACTGAAAGCTCTTCTGCTAAGATCACGAACACAGCAGGGATGTCCATTATCATCACTGCTATTCAAAATAGTACTAGAAGTCCTAGCCTCAGCAATCAGATAACAAAAGGAAATTAAAGGTACCCAAATCGGCAAAGAAGAAGAAGTCAAACTATCACTCTTCCCAGATGATATGATACTATATGTGGAAAACCCAAAAGACTCCACTCCAATATTGCTAGAACTTGTACAGGAATTCAGTAAAGTGTCAGGATATAAAATCAATGCACAGAAACCAGTTGCATTTCTCTACACCAACAACAAGACAGAAGAAAGAGAAATTAGGGAATCAATCCCATTTTCAATTGCACCCAAAAGTATAAGATACCTAGGAATAGATCTAACCAAAGAGGTTAAGAATCTATAGTCAGAAAACTATAAAGTACTCATGAAAGAAATTGAGGAAGACACAAAGAAATGGAAAAATGTTCCATGCTCCTGGATTGGAAGAATAAATATTGTGAAAATGTCTATACCACCTAAAGCAATCTAAAAATTTAATGCAATTCCTATCAAAATACCATCCTTTTTTTTTTTCAAAGAAATGGAACAAATAATCCTAAAATTTATACCCAACCAGAAAAGGCCTCGAAGAGCCAAAGGAATATTGAAAAAGAAAGCCAATGTTAGTGGCATCACAATTCCGGACTTCAAACTCTATTACAAATCTGTCATCATCAAGACAGCATGGTACTGGCACAAAAACAGACACAGAGATCAATGGAACAGAATAGAGAGCCCAGAAATAGACCCTCAACTCTCTAGTCAACAAATCTTCAACAAAGCAGGAAAGAATGTCCAATGGAAAAAAAGACAGCCTCTTCAATAAATGGTGCTGGGAAAATTGGACAGCCACATGCAGAAAAATGAAATTGGACCATTTCCTTACACCACACACAAAAATAGACTCAAAATGGATGAAGGACCTCAATGTGCGAAAGGAATCCATCAAAATCCTTGAGGAGAACACAGGCAGCAATCTCTTCGACCTCAGCCGCAGCAATGTCTTCCTAGGAACAACGCCAAAGGCAAGGGAAGCAAGGGCAAAAATGAACTATTGGGATTTCATCAAGATCAAAAGCTTTTGCACAGCAAAGGAAACAGTTAACAAAACCAAAAGACAACTGACAGAATCGGAGAAGATATTTGCAAATGACATATCAGATAAAGGGTTAGTGTCCAAAATTTATAAAGAACTTAACAAACTCAACACCCAAAGAACAAATAATCCAATCAAGAAATGGACAGAAGACATGAACCAACATTTCTGCAAAGAAGACATCCAGATGGCCAATAGACACATGAAAATGTGCTCCACATCACTTGGCATCAGAGAAATACAAATCAAAACCACAATGAGATATCACCTCACACCAGTCAGAATGGCTAAAATCACAGGTCAGGAAATGACAGATGCTGGCGAGGATGCGGAGAAAGGGGAACCCTCCTACACTGTTGGTGGGAATGCAAGCTGGTGCAGCCACTCTGGAAAACAGCATGGAGGTTCCTCAAAATGTTGAAAATAGAACTGCCCTATGACCCAGCAATTGCACTACTGGGTATTTACCCTAAAGATACAAACGTGGTGATCCAAAGGGGCACGTGCACCTGAATGTTTATAGTGGCAATGTCCACAATAGCCAAACTATGGAAAGAACCTAGATGTCTATCAACAGATGAATGGATCAAGAAGATGTGGTATATATACACAATGGAATACTATGCAGCCATCAAAAGAAATGAAATCCTGCAATTTGCGACAACATGGATGGAACTAGAGCGTATCATGCTTAGCGAAATAAGTCAAGCAGAGAAAGACAACTATCCTATGATCTCCCTGATATGAGGAAGTGGTGATGCAACATGGGGGCTTAAGTGGGTACGAGAAGAATAAATGAAAGAAGATGGGATTTGGAGGGAGACAAACCATAAGTGACTCTTAATCTCACAAAACAAACTGAGGGTTGCTGGGGGGAGGGGGTTTGGGAGAAGGGGGTGGGATTATGGACATTGGGGAGGGTATGTGCTTTGGTGAGTGCTGTGAAGTGTGTAAACCTGGTGATTCACAGACCTGTACCCCCGGGGATAAAAATATATGTTTGCAATAAATAAATAAATAAATCAATAAATAAATAACTGAAAAAAAAAAAAGTAAAATGCCCACCCCAGGTCCAGCATTGATAACAGGTTACAATAGACTTGTCTGCAATAGCTGTAAACAAGAGCAGAATACATGACACATTACCCAACTTGGCCCATTAACTCTCATTTCATTCACACTTTCCAATATGAATAGAACAAGGTTCTGAATGCTTTTCCTCAGCTACCCTGAGCTTTCTCAAAGTTACTTTGCAAAATTATGCATTCCTGCTTTTCTCTTAAACTTACATTCTATTTTTTTAAAATATTTTATTTATTTATTTGACAGGCAGAGATCACAAGTAGGCAGAGAAGCAGGCAGAGAGAGAGAGAGAAGGAAGCAGGCTCCCTGCTGAGCAGAGAGCCCGATGCAGGGCTGGATCCCAGGACCCTGGAATCATGACCTGAGCCAAGGCAGAGGCTTTAACCCACTCAGCCACCCAGGTGTCCCTTAAACTTACATTCTTTATTTTTTCATAGCTCCAAGTCCCTTTTTTATGTATAACAACCATTTTATATTTTTCTTTCTTTATTATTTATGTTAGTCACCATGCATCATCAGTTTTTGATGTAGTTTTCCAAGGTTTATTGTTTACATGTAACACCCAGTGCTCCATGTAATACGTGTCCTCCTTAATACCCACTGCCAGGCACACCCATCCCCCCAATCCCCTTCCCTCTAAAACCCTCAGTTTGTTTTCCAGAGTCCATAGCCTCCTGGTTCATCTCCCACTCTGATTTCCTCCCATTTCCTCCCATTCATTTTTCCTTTCCTTCCTCTAATGTCGTCCATGTTATTCCTTATGTTCTACAAGTAAGTGAAACCATATGATAATTGACTTTCTCTGCTTGACTTATTTCACTCAGCATAATCTCCTCCAGTTCCATTCATGTTGAGAGTATTCATCCTTTCTGATGGCTGAGTAATATTCCATTGTATATATGGACCATATCTTCTTTAACCATTCGTCTGTTGAAGGGCATCTTGGTTCTTTCCACAGTTTGGCTATTGTAGACATTGCTGCTATGAACATTGGGGTACAGATGGCCCTTCTTTTCACTACGTCTGTATCTATGGGGTAAATAATAAGTAATGCAATTGCAGGGTCAGAGGGTAGCTCCATTTCTAATTATTTGAGGAATCTCCACACTGTTTTTCAAAGTGGCTGCACCAACTTGCATTCCCACGAGCAGTTAAGAGGGTTCCCCCTTCCCCACATCATCTCATCTCCAACACTTGTTGTTTCTCGTCTTGTTAATTTTGGTCATTGTAACTGGTATAAGGTAGTATCTCAATGTGGTTTTGACTGGAAATTTCCCTGATGGCTAATGATGATGAACATTTTTTTCATGTGTTTGTTAGCCATTTGTATGTCTTCATTGGAGAAGTGTCTGTTCATATCTTCTGCCCATCTTTTGATATGATTATCTCTTTTGTGTGTGTTGAGTTTGAGAAGTTCTTTATAGATCTTGGATATCAGCCCTTTGTCTGTAGTGTTATTTGCAAATACCTTCTCCCATTCCATGGGTTGCCCTTTTGTTTTGCTAACTGTTTCCTTTGCTGTGCAGAAGCTTTTGATCTTGATGAATCCCAAAATTTTATTTTCACTTTTGTTTCCCTTGCCTTTGGAGATGTGTCTTGAAAGAAGTTTCTGTGGACAATGTTGAGTAGATTACTGCTTATGTTCTCCTCTAGGATTTTGAAGGCTTCCTGTCTCACATTGAGGTCTTTCATCCATTTTGAGTTTATCTTTGTGTATGGTATGAGAGAATGGTCGAGTTTCATTCTTCTATATATAGCTGTCCAATTTTCCCAGCACCATTTATTAAAGAGACTGTCTTTTTTCCACTGCATATTTTTTCCTGCTTTGTTGAAGATTATTTGAGCATAGAGTTGAGAGTCCATATCAGGGATCTCTACTCTATTCCACTGGTCTATGTGCCTGTTTTTTGTGCCAGTACCATGCTGTCGTGGTGATCAAAGCTTAGTAATAAAGCTTGAAATCAGGCAACATGATGTCCCCAGCTTTGTTTTTCTTTTTCAACATTTCCTTGGCAATTCAGAGTCTTTTCTGGTTCCATACAATTTTATGATTGTTTGTTTTAGCACTTTGAAAAATGCTGATATTATTTGAATCTGGATGGTGTTGAAAGCATAGATTGCTCAGGATAGAATAGATATTTTAACAATGCCTATTCTTTCAATCCAAGAGCATGAAATGTTTTTCCATCTTTTTGTGTCTTCTTCAATTTCTTTCATGAATGTTCTGTAGTTTTTCCAATATAGACCCTTTACCTATTAGGTTAGGTTTATTCCAAGGCATCTTGTGGTTTTTGTTCCTATAGTAAATGGAGTCAGTTCTCCAATTTCCTTTTCTACAGTTTCATTGTTAATGTACAAGAAAACAACTGATTTCTGTGAATTGATGTATACTGTCACATTACTGATTTACTGTATGAGTTCTAATAATTTTGAGGTGGAGTCTTTTGGATTTTCCACATAAAATATCATGTCATCTGCAAGGAGAGTATGACTTATTCATTGCTGATTTGAATACATTTTATTTTTGTTGTTGTTGTTGTCTGATTGCTGCTGCTATGACTTCTAGTACTATGTTGAACAACAGTGGCGAAAGTGGGCATCCTTGTCATGTTTCTGATCAAAATGGGAAGGCTCTCAGCTTTCCTACATAGAGAATTATATATCCTGTGGTGTTTTAATAGTTGGATTTTATGAAGCTGGGGAATGTTCCCTCTATCCCTATGCTCTGAAGAATTTTAATCAGGAAAGGATGCTATATTTTGTCAAATGCTTTTTCTGTATCAATTAAGAGGACCATGTGGTTCTTCTCTCTTCTAAGTTTGTTCTGTCACATTGATTTGCGAATGTTGAACCACTCTTGCATCCTATGAATAAACCCCACCTGGTCATGATCATGGTCATCTTTCAAAAAAGATCAAAACTCGACTTATTTAATGTACAGCTGGATCCTATTAGCTAGGATCTTGTTGAGAAATTTGGCATTCATCTTTATCAAGGATATTGGTCTGAAATTCTTTTTGATGGGGTCTTTGCCTGGTTTGGAGATCAAGGTAATGCTGGCTTCATAGAAAGAGACTGGAAGTTTTCCTTCTGTTTCTATTTTTTCAAGCATATTCAGAAGAATAGGTATTATTTCTCTTTAAATGTTTGGTAGAATTCCTCAGGGAATCCATCAGGTCTGGACTCTTTTTTGTGGGGAGGTTTTTGATCACTGCTTCAATCTCATTACTAGATATTGGTCTATTCAAGTTGTAAATTTCTTCCTGTTTCTGTCTTGGAAGTTTGTAAGATTCAAGGAATGCATCCATTTCTTCTAGGTTACTTAAATTATTGGCATATAGCCATTGATAAAAATTTCTGATTATTGTTTCTATTTTCTTGGTGTTACTCGTGATCTCTCCACTTTCATTCATAATTTTATTAATTTGGGTCCTTACTCTTTTCTTTTGGATTAGTCTGGTCAGTGGCTTATCGATCTTATTAATTCTTTCAAAGAACCAGCTTCTAGTTTCATTGATTCATTCATTCAGTGTTCTACTGTATCTCTGGTTTCTAACGCATTGATTTCTGCTCTAATCTTAATTATTTCCATTCTAATTAATGGAGTAGCCTTAACTTGTTGTTGATTCTCCAGTTCTTTAAGGTATAAAGAGAGTTTGTATATTTGGGATTATATATAATCCTAAATATATGTGTGTGTGTTTATATATAAAATATACATTATATATATTTATATATAATATATTTATATAAATATATATTTAATATATATATTTATATTTATAAAATATATTTATATAAATATATGTATTTAATATATGTATATTTTGGGGGGTTTAAGGCTTGGATGGCTATGTATTTCCCCCTTAGGACCACCTTTTCCGTATCTCATAGGTTTTGGACCAATGTGTCTTCATTCTCATCAGTTTCTAAGAATTGTTTAAGTTCTTTGGTTTCCTTGTTGATCTAAACAGTCTTGAGCAGGATGATCTTTAGCTAGCAGATGTTTGAATTCCTTCCAAACTTTTTCTTGTGGTTGAGTTCCAGTTTCAAAGCACTGTGGTCTGAGAATATGCAGGGAATAATCTCAATCTTTTGATATTAGTTGAGACCTGATTTGTGGTCCAGTATGTGGTCTATTCTGGAGAAAGTTCCATGTGTGCTTGAGAAGAATGAGTGTTCTGTTGGTTTGGGGTGGAATGCTTGGTATATATCTATGAGGTCCGTCTGGTCCCAATGTGTCATTCAATGCTCTTGTTTCTTTATTGATTTTCTGCTTAGATGATCTATTACTGAGAGCAGTGTGTTAGGATCCCTTACAATTAATATATTCATATCAATATGACTCTTAATTTTTATTAACAGTTGGCTTATGTAGTTGGCTGCCACATTGGGGGTACAAATACTTACAATTGTTAGATCTTCTGGTTGGAGAGACCCTTTAAGAATGATGCAATGTCCTTCAGTATCTATGACTACAGTCTTTAGCTTAAAATCTAATTTGTCCGATATGAAAATCCCCAATTTTCTTTTGATGCCCATTGGCATGAAAGATGGTTCTCCACCCCTTAACTTTCAGTCTAGATGTACCTTTAGGTTCAAAATGAGTCTCTTATAGACAACATATGGATGGGTCCTGTCTTTTCATCCAATCTGCAACCCTATGTCATTTTATGGGAGTGTTTAGGCTGTTCATGTTGAGAGTGATTATTGAAAGATATGTTTTTATTGTTATCATGTTGCCTGTGAGGTCCTTGTTTCTATATATTGTCTCTGTATATTTCTGTTTTATACCACTCTTGGGGTCTTTCTTCTTTTATAACCCCCCTTCTTAATATTTCTTGTAGGGACAGCTTGGTGGTCATTATCTTTGCTGGTCTTGGAAGCTCTTTATCTCTATATCCATTCTAAAAGATAGCCTTGCCAGATAAAGTTTTCTTGACTGCATGTTCTTCTCATTTAGTGCCCGATTAGTCTTGCCAGACCTTTCTGGCGTGCCAAGTTTCCATGGACAGTACTGATATTATTCTGAGTATCCTCCCTCTGTATGTATGGAATCTCTTCCCCCTAGCTGCCCTGAAGGTATTTCTCTAGTTTTATGATTTGCGAGTTTCAGAATCACATGCTGGTAGGTCTCTTTGCCTTCATTGATCTTGTGGGGGTGTCATCTCCACCTCTAAAACATGAATGCTTGTTCCAGTCCCCAGATTAGGGGAATTCTCAGCTAGATTTTGCTCAGCTATATCTTCCAGTTCTCTCTCTCCATCCCCTCAGGGATCCCAACAATTCTGACACTGGGATGTTTCATGATATCTTTTATTATTCTCATTCTGCTTTCATGGATTCTAAGCTATTTGCTCCAGGCCTCTTCCTGATCCTTCTTTTCTATCATTTTTTCTTCTAAATCACTAATTTGTTCTTCTGCATCACTTACCCTAGCTATTAGATTATCTAGATTAGATTGGATCTCATTGTTAGCATTTTTAAGTTCTGCCAGATCAGCTCTCACTTTTGCCTTTAGAGAATCTATGTTGTTATTAATGGTTTTCTCCAACCTAGCCATTGTCTACATAACTGTTATCCTGAATTCTATTTCCAACATCTTGCATATGGCCATATCCATTAGTTCTATGGCTGAGGTCACAGTCTCTGAATTTTTCCTCTTTTGGGTATTTCTCTTCCTAGTCATACTGGTGGGATGTGGTTGAGTGGAAGTATAGCTAAAAATATCAACTATCTATCCAAGCAAGGTGCACCCTGGAAAGTTTTGGGGCAATCGGAAGTCACTGCCAAAAAGAAAGAAAAAAGAAAAAAAAACAGCCAAAATGAACCCCATGAATAAAATTTATAAACAAAGACAAAAACAAACAAATAAAAAGACTAACAAGAGAAAAATAAAAATTAAACACAAACTAAAAAGGAGGGCATGAAGGTAAGGTGATTATAATCCCTCAATGTGGACAAGGAAGGGTATTTCAGTTCTTTCTGGGTGTTATCTTGTTAGCTTTGTTAGAGGACTCAACTTTCCATAGATACAGGGAAATTAAAACTGGCATATCTATAGAGGTAGTATTGAATAGGGATAAAAATAACTACATTGAAACTTACATCTATATATAAATAGATGATAGATAGATATAAAGAAAAAGAAAAAATATATATGTATGTGAAAAGTTCAAGTTAAAAAATTACTATGGAATATGTTGTATTAAACTTCTAGTTGAAATGGTAAGTAGGTAAAAAAATAAATAAATAAAAGAACAAGAATCATGAGAAAGAATTTTTAAAAAGACGTAAGTTATTTCTAAGAAATATGCAGTCTGTAAGGTGCCTGGGTGGCTCAGTGGGTTAAAGCCTCTGCCTTCAGCTCAGGTCATGATCCCAGGTTCCTGAGATTGAGTCCGGCATTGAGCTCTCTGCTCAACAGGAAGCCTGCTTCTCCATCTCTCTCTGTCCGCCTATCTGCCTACTTGTGATCTCAGTCTGTCAAATAAATAAATAAAATCTTTAAAAAAAGAAAGAAGGAAAGAAAGAAAGAAAGAAAGAAAGAAAGAAAGAAAGAAAGAAAGATTGATTCAGCAACACCAGGACCTTAATATATTGTTTTACCCTGGTGTTGGGTTTTATGGTATTATGAGGAACCTGTGGTTGTTCTCTTGTTCTTTCAGCTTGTCTTCTGGGAAAGGCCTGTTGCATTGTTTTTCACTCAATCTTTCTTGGGCAGAGTTGCCCTATTCCCTATCAAGCAGCTGGGCTCTGTGGAAACCAGTATTTTTGGCTTTTGTTCTCTGGAGGTTTTTGTTCTTTGGTGGCTTTTCATGCCTTTTCAGAAGGCCAGAGAAAAGTAAATTGTCTGCACCCTGAACTCTGTCTCAGAGAAAAGCCACAGACTGCTCCTGTCTGAATGGTCCAGAACACAGACTCCCCCTCTGCAAACTCCTATGAATATCACATCTTTCCACAAGCTGTGAGCATTCCCAGCCACCAACTTAGTGATTGCCCTAGCCTCTGCTTGGTCTCTGTATCCCCATGCCACCAAAACTGCTAGTGACACCAGTCCAGGTAAACCTGATCCTGGCTGCTGCCATTCCTGGGACCACTGATTCAAGTCCATGTTGGGTTTTCTCAGCCACATCAAAGGCAGTGGCAGCAGCAGCAGTGCCAGTGGCTTTGATAACAGTGGCAGCCGCTAGCCCCAGGGACCACCAACTTGAGCCTCCACAGGGTATTCTTAGCCCAGGGACTATGGAGTAAGCGGAGGTGGCTGTGGTGGTCATGGCAGCTGCCAGCCCCAGAGACTGCTCACTTGAGCCCATACTAGGCCCCCTCAGGTATGGGTGAGTGGCAGCTATAGCCAGTCCCAGGACCATGGGCTTAGGTCTGCTCCTGAGGCTACGCAGTCCCAGTAAGTGTCCCTGAATTCCCTTTGTTCTGTTTGAGTGCTGTTATCAGTCCCTTCTTGCCTCCCAGACACTGGTCTCTAAGCTATTGCTGGTCCCCAAACACAGAACACTTTTACACTGAGGTACTACATTTCAGTGGTTCACTTCTGGTGGTTCCCTCCTCCTTCTCTTTATCCTGTGATACCTGTCCACGCACTCCCAAGACCTCTGTACCACTCCACTGATGCTTCTCTGCCCCCATAGAGAGACAGAAGTGTATAATCTTACCTCTTAGGCTGATTTCATATGTGTCCAGAGTGTTCTGGCGGATATCAGGCTCAATTCAGGGGACCGGCTGAAGTAGGGTCTCCTACTCCACCACCATCTTGCCCCTCCCACCAGACATATTTTTCCATCTGTAATCTCTCACCCAATCATTTTATATACAATTTCTACATATTCCTTCAAAAATAAGTTATTTTTCTATCACAAATATCAAGTCATAATATAAATTACAGAACATTAGAAGCAAAATTATGTCAACTTTTAATTTGCATTTAAATAGTTCCTATTCTGGTGTTTTATCTTTACATTCTTCTGCATTTATATTGCATATACAAATCTGTGTTACTATTTTTAAAATAGTTTTACTGGTTATAATGTTAACAATTGATCATCGTAAACATTTTGGAGAATTTCAATACATTAATTTTTAGTGAAACACCCAAAATCCCCTTAACACAACTACTGTTTAATATTTTCCTAAATGTCCCTATAGGGTTTCCATACATATATTTATATTGTTGATATATTCCATATCTTTTTTTTAAAGCATAATTTATTTAAAAAGTTCATCCAAAGGTATGGATAAAACATGATTAAAGAGAATTACTAGAAGTGGCTCTAGGAGAGTGTTTCATTAGTGTTCTTTAGCTTAAAATACATATTAACATAGAATTTTAATGAAAGAGAAAATAATTTCTTAATTTTATCTTTTATAAGAATTGCAAACATTTAAACTAAGGATAGCAGCTAAAATTTTATGAAACATATTGTGGTCCTGCCATTGCAACTACTGTGTGTGTGTGTGTGTGTGTGTGTGTGTGTGTGTGTGTTAATTCAACAATATAAATCTATAATACTTTATCCTCTTTTTACAGATAAAGATAGTGAGGCAGGAAGAGATTACATAATATTCTTTTTAAAATTAATTATCATTTGAGTGCCAATTATGCGAGGCCTTGCATTAGTTTCAGAGAATGGAACAGTGAGAAGTACCACACAATCCTCTGACATTAATGACAGGCCAGGATTTGAAACCAGTAGGACTCCAGAGCACAGGCACTTACAATTACTCAATGCTACCATGTTTCTGCTTTCCGGTATTGTGAATTTATAAAGAGACAATTTGTAATGTCCTAAATGTACAAATATTTTAGCAATTTTTGCAAGTTAGTGAAACATAAAATATAACTATTTTATGACCATTAAATCTAGCAAAAGATTTCCTATGAAACGTGAAGGGAACGTTATAACACATGTTATACTAAGATGAAGTGAATAGTAGGATTACAGAAGAGCTTAGGGCAAGATATTAGACAATAAATCATATAATTAGTTTCCTAAATTTGAGTAAAAAGAAGGTCCACAAGACTTTTTATTCTACAACTTCCCCCACTTTAAAACTCTTACTTTCTAGTCAAAGTTAAGCTGGCTAGAGAGTACCTTTAGTAATTGTTTTTTTTTAGTGTAACTATGTGAGTGGTATATGTTCTGAACCATTATATATAATGGCTTTTAGCTCATGTATGAACAAAAAATTAACCATATAACAACAGATTTTTCCTCAAAACTCTGAAACTACTGCTTTCTTGAATTTAGTGCTTCATGATGGCATGCTGTCACCCAGACTGATTTTCAGAATATAGTCTCTTTTAATGATTTCAACACCTATATAAATCAGTTATTCTGATTTTTGCTAGAAATTTTTCCAATTGAAGTCTGTAGACTAGAAGGCACTGATTTCATTTAAGAGAAAGAATACCAAGATGAAGAGAGGAAGGATGACTAAATATTATATTCTAGATTCTGAATTGTCAAAATTATCTTTTATTTCATCCTCTAGGCAAGAAGTTAGATATATCTTGTTGAGGAGTTTTACTAATCCTAGAAGGAAAGCCTACTAATAATGAAGTGGAGCTCCTCATTTTAACGCCCATTTAGAATACCCAGTAGTGAAATTAGCAGTTTATCATTATTTTCCTTATGTTCAGAATTTCCAACCAGATTTAGTCTCCAAGAACAAATAACAAGGTGGTAGCTTTGAGCTTTGGCAGCCTGTAGGAAGATGTGAAATGTTAGGAATCCACTTTCCAAAACTTGAGTATAAAGGTGAAGAAAACAGCCAAAGAAACACCACCATTCACAAAGGCTTTCTCTACAAATTGCCCAAATCATCTGATAAATGTTTACTTATGAAAAAAATGCTAGAATTTTGGGTGAGAAGAGTAGAAGACTGCCAGCTTTATCGCCTACAGCTGCTACCATTTCTCCAAATCCAGCTCAGGGAAAAGTGTTACCAAGGCACAGCTTACCATGAAAACCAGCAACTTCCACACCACAAGTTGTGAACAGTGTTTTAGGAAGAGTGCAAAAATTCATACCTTGTGTCATTTTTAAACAAGTAGCAAACACAAAAGGAAATGAAGGTGAAGACACACTGCTTATCCCAGAAACTATCCTAAGGTAAGAACATTTCTCTATTGTTAAGGCCCTATAGAATTCCAATCTTATATAAGGGGAATGGAGAAGTTATGAGGCTGGAAAAAAAGTATTTGTGAAATAGAGGGCAGAGAATGTTTTCAGTGGACTTTTTGGAGAAACAGATCATTCTAGGCCTGGGAAGGAAATGTAAAGATGTGCCTGAAACATCTTATAGTGACAGAAAGTAAAGAAGTGCTATTAAAATTTAAAAAAAAAAAAAAAAGGAAAGGAAAGGAAGAAAAAAGAAAAGAAAAAGAAAAAATACACCCCCCAGCCACCACACACACACACACACACACACACACATCCTCTACAATGCCCATGGCACACATAAACCAATTGAGCTCCCACTAGTCAAAGCTGGAGCATTACGAGAAACAAAATAAAACAGTATTACATTATAACCCAAAGTATAAAATAAATTTCCATGCCTCCCTGACTCCCAACTACTAAAAGCAAATGAGTGAATAAAAAATGGGATAGAAGTAATAAATATTTGCAGAATTCCAAATAAGTTATGTAGATACTCCTCCCTCAAAGATATAGAGTATAATTCTCAACCCCTTCAGTGTGGTTTGTGTATTGGGAATTTATCTCCAAAAGTACCTGTCGAAAAGGGGGAAAAGAGTAACTTCTCAGGGGAAGAAACTGATCCAAAAAATTAGCTGGGTAAGTAAGGTTAACATCAACCATGAAAGTCACGTTGATAGTCTACAACCTTGATATGATAAAATGAAAATGGCATTTCATGTGCTCTTCTTCTCAAAAACACATAAATACAATCCAATGATGAGGGGCAATAACAGGCAAATCCTAACAGGGGGACACTTAAAAAAAAAAAAAAAACCTGATCAAGATTCCTCAAAACAATCATGGCCAGGGTCACAAGGAATCTAAGAAGACATTAGCACTAAATGTAATGGAATGTTCTGAGTGGGATCCTGGAAAAGTAAAAGATCATTAGGTAAAAATAAAGAAAATGTCAACAAAATATAGTGTTAATACTAATTAATGTATCAATTTTGGTTCTAAAGTAAGATTTAATAATAGGATAACTATAACAATCTTTTAGCTAATTTAAAACCATACTAAAATTAAAAGTCCATGAAAAAAAGAATGAGGAATGTTGAAAGGGTAGAGGAACCAAACTGAGGGATTTCCCAATGTTCAGACTGGGAAAATTTGTGCAAGGAGATAGAAAAAATCTCAAACATTCAAAAAATCCGTATGTATACTAATATGAATGAATAACTGAATAAGAAATACATGAGAAGATATAGCTCTCCCATACAGAAGAATTCAAATTCACAAAAGTAGAATGAATAAAGGAAATAGAAAATTTTCATTAAAACAACACTGAATAATTGTTCACTGTCTCTGTTCATTGTCAAGATCCAGTAATGCATGCTACAATTAGTGAGCAAAAGTTTGAGAAGAAATAGGATATTTGCAGAATGTATTAGTATCTCCGTAAGATATTTATTGATTACCAAAGGAAAATGGTCACTTTACAGAGGGGAAACCTAGCAGACAACACCTTCTACAAGGGACTAAGGTTAATATCATCATTAATAAGATATATCAACCTTACTTACTCTCAGACATGATGAATTTATAGAATTTTCACTTCTGTGGTATTTTTGTCAAAAGTAACCTTAACCAGGGCGCCTGAGTGGCTCAGTGGGTTAAGCTGCTGCCTTCGGCTCAGGTCATGATCTCAGGGTCCTGGGATCGAGTCCCGCATCGGGCTCTCTGCTCAGCAGGGAGCCTGCTTCCTTCTCTCTCTCTCTCTGCCTGCCTCTCAGTGTACTTGTGATTTCTCTCTGTCAAATAAACAAATAAAATCTTAAAAAAAAAAAAAAAAGTAACCTTAACCAAATCTTGAAACAGGGGCGCCTGGGTGGCTCAGTGGGTTAAAGCCTCTGCCTTCGGCTCAGGTCATGATCCCAGGGTCCTGGGATCGAGCCCCACATCAGGCTCTCTGCTCCGCGGGGAGCCTGCTTCTTCCTCTCTCTGCCTGCCTCTCTGCTTACTTGTGATCTCTCTCTGTCAAATAAATAAATAAAATCTTAAAAAAAAAAATCTTGGAACAAATAGGACAAATTCAACTGAAAGATCACTGTCGAAACAAATGACCAGTACTATTCAAGTTTCAAGACAAAGAAAGACTGAGGAATGTGACTCTCCCCCTTGTGGAACCATACCAGTTTCTGGGCTGGATTCCCAATCTATTAGGGCCTTAGTTTACACATCCCACTATACTCTAACTATTGGTGTGGATTCAGAATATTTGCCATTGGATGAATGCAAATGTTACATCCTTGAAGACAGTGCACTCCAATATGGCATGATTCCAGTGCTAACTTTTTAACTGAGTTTTTAATAATGTATTCTAATGATCTATTTGGCTGCATCAAAGTGATGTAGAAAACTTGGTGGATTTCATAAAATTGTCTTGAACAAATCCTTTGTGAAACCAATTGATAAGTCAGCCATTCTGTAAGATTACTCTGAGAGCAATGAGGCAGTAAGATTAGAGGCAGAAAGGGCAAATCCACATCCAATTTGAGTTATCAATCTAGTAAAGGCTAATTACAGATGCCTTCAGAGTGGAAAGTTCTGATGTAATCATCTTAATACTAAGTGGCCAACAGGTTTTCTTAAGGAATTGTACCATATCAAGGTCTCATCTCTGGTCTCTGTTCTTGACAGATTGGATGAACAGCAGCATGAGAAACCTTATCAATCTTGGTGAGAAAGAAACACTGTTGAAGCCCATCTTCCATCACTTGACTCTATTCATGGGTCAAAATGCAAGTACTGAGATGTAGATATTCTGAAAATCTAGCTTGTGGCATACATTTTTACATTTTTTAATAAAGTTGTTATGAAAACATTGATATTAATTATATTAATATAAAATGCCTTTTCGAATGAAAAATTATTTTTGTTGTTTAATATCAGGAATAGTTCCTGATGTTCAGAAATCCATTGTAATCCATTATACTGCATTGGTATTTTGTGTAATCCTTTATACTGCATTGATATATTCCAAGCATTCAGAGCTGAATTTGGTATTCAAGTACAGTAACAAATTTTTATTTAGTTTTTCTATACCTTCCTCTAATTTATTACATGTTTATTGACGTACTTACCAATCTTTTTTTTTTAATTGCAAGTATAGAAAGTGTGTTGTAGAATAAGTAGCAATGGAGTTAGATGAAATACTGAAAATTGAGAAAAGCTTTACCATGCAATTATTAGTCATAAAGCTCTGATCTCTATGAAATACACACATACACACACACAAACATACACACGATGCTTTCGGAGAATGAAATAAATTAATAAATAAAATAATTAATCTTTTGTTTATACAAACCATAAGAGAGTTTGTCATAAATGAAGTAGAAGTTCAAAATACCCTGTGCACTTGAGTGTTCATGATTATATGCAAATATATGAGAGATATTATATAATTGACCAAACCTGAAAGCAGTCTACTTTATAAAGTGTCAATCAAATAATTTTATGTTAACTATATTTTTCAAAACCTAATTATTAAACATATAATTTTAATGTCAGATAAAAGCAAAGCATTTAAATTAGAACAAAAAGCTCATTATTTAATCAACCTCACTTTCTAATAAATGTGATATTTTGCATCCACTATGACAATTTTTGTCTTCAAATATTGGCTATTCTAATTTGCATTTTTAATTTATACTTTTTTCAAATAGTACTATTATAATCATATTGAAAAAACAATTGATAATCACTAAATTAATAAATAAAACAATAAGAAAAAACACAAAATTTTGAATATGATAGCAAATGTGATTTTACCATTCTTATAATTGGTTAATATGTAATTTAAAAGTATATAAAATCACACTTCTTCAACTTCAGTCAAAATAATCTAGCTGAGAATTACAAAATGTAATACAGATCATCATTTTTCTGATATATCCAATGAACTGAAATAAAAATTAAATGCAATCATTATAAATTTAAAAAAATACTAGTAACATCTTTTCCAAATTGTTTCTAGACTGAAACTTCCAGATTCCTGAAAATATTGAATTATGCTTCTCTTAAAAAATGTAATGCCCACATTTCAGCAAACTACATCCTTTTGGCCTGCAACAGAAAATGACTAAACAACATAAGTTTAAAACTGAATAACTTGTTAATACGAGTATTTCTTTAGGTGGGGTGCATAAGAGTCTGTAAAGGCTGATCCAAAGGATATTAAAGATCTGTGATTTAAAAAAAAAAAAAAGTTGAACTATGCTTGAATTATTTTATAAGGAATTAACAAATACAAACAATAGAAAGAAAAAAACACTCAACATAGCACCAATATAAACTAGTTTCATTCTGTTCTATGGAAATTAGAAGCAAAGTATTGGGTTTTGATATTTTAAATAGAAGTGTGGTAATAAGTAAGTCTGGAAACTATGAGAATCATTGTCCACAACCCATTCAGTCTTAGCTTCTGAACATGATCATATCACATGTTCACAAAAAAAAAAAAAAAAAACCTTCAGTTTTAAAGATGCAATAATTAATGAACTGAACTACCAAGTTGAAAATTAAATTACTTTCTCAGTAGAAGTATATTTTAACAAATAGGATCTTAGAACTATCAGAGCAATAAATTGCCTTAGATAATTTTAATCAAATTTAATAACATTTAAATAAAAATCAAATCACTCTGATTATGTCAAAGGATGCATGGCAAATGCATGCTTGCATAATTTTAACATCTGGAAAGCTTTATGTATTGCAAAAATGTCTGAAATATAAAAGCCTACACTCAACCATTTGAGAATATTTTATTTAGCCGGTTCATTTTTTAATTGCTGTATCTCAGGTTCCAAAATTCCCAATTTCCAAAGAAAAGCAAATAGATTAAAGTATTAATGACTAATACGTCAATATGTATCATTTATGTCAAATAAATCAACAGGATTATAAATAATTTAATGCTTCAATGCATACAGTTATACAAATATTTATTCATGTTCTATCATAAACAATGTTTTCACAGTTGATCAAAAATTATCTAAAGTGAAAATTTTCTCTCTTTATTGTAAGTTTACCTTTGTATCCTTTTTTAATTTATACATGATAGATAATACATATAATCAATACATATAATATTTGTGTATATAATATATATAATTTTTTCTGATGTGATATTTAAAAGATATTGTGATTTATTAATCTAGACCTAATTGAACTAAAAAAACCTCAATCATTGGATGATAATAATAACTGAACATCAAATCAAACTTTATATTTGACCAAAATGCATACTTAGTATTTGATTAACAGCTCAGTACATACCCTATAAATTATAATCAATCAATATTTATTACTAAATTGGTTTTAAAGTATGCTTCTTTGTTGAATTTTAAAGAGAGGAGTTAACACAAAAACACACTCCCATTTCTAAAAATTGTTTTCACGTTTTTCTCTTCAGGACACCAAAATTTAAGTTTCATGAAAGCAGAAACTTGTCTATTTTGTTCTTTGATATATTCTAATCACTAAGAGGAGTGCCCAGAAGAATTAAATGAAATTTTCACAGAGAGGCATTAGTGGCAGGCTATCTCTTTCCCAATACTGGGATTTCACATAAGGTCATGACCTGAGTTCTGACCATATTTCTTTACTCCATGCCAATAACTGATCATTGAACTACAAAATATTTTAAGAAACAAAATTTTTAAAAAACAAAATTTCAAAACATAAAAAGTATATGTTTACACAAACCTTTAAAAGGAATGTGGCTAATGAAAAGTTGTAGAGTAGTATGTCTGAATTTTAAATAACCCAAAATCTTGATTAAAAAAATATGAAGGTGGGACACCTGGGGTTAAGTATCTGACTCTTAATTTTAGCTCAAGTCATGATCTCAGCCTTGTGGGATCAAGCCCTGCATCACATTCCATTCTCAGCATGGAATTAGCTTGATTCTCTTCCTCTCCCTCTGCTCATGCTTTCTCCCTCTCTCTCAAATAAATAGATAAAATCTGAAATAAAATGTAAAGGTATTTAAATAAATCAATAGAGTAGCCAGGTTGCTTTATGAAATTATGGACTTTGAAAAAACAGAGGGTGATGAGGTAGCTAGAAACAAAAGTAAATATAAAATACTAAAATAAACCCAAAATAGCTTCATGCCACCTCCCTAGTTTTATCTCTATGTTCTTCCATTCACTGTCCCTGCATCTTTCACCCCCATTGCCTAAAGTAAATAAATGCATAAAAATAAAAAATTAAAATAAACCCATATTAATCTTGTCAGAATTATTAAGCATAAAGTATGAATTATGAAAAACTAAACACAACATCTTTTTTTCAGTTCTGCTTGATACATGAAAGAAATGCATAACTCTAGTACACTAGACAGCCAATATGTTAACAAATAAAGAAAATAAAAAAATTTTACATTTCTTATAAACTTCTATACTTTCTGAAGAAGAAGTTAATCTTCAATCTGAAAAAACAAAACAATATATACAAACAGGTTTGGAATTAAAATCTATGGGTGAGGAGGATCTGATTAGAGTTCACCACATCCCTTTAACGTAATTTAGGTTTCCTGGTTAAGGTGAGTTAAATCACAAGAACAAAAGTTTGCAAAAATGATCTTGGATCAAGACATGACAATGTATTTGAGCACTTGTATGACATGACAGAGTTGACAGAAGATTCAATAAAGCCAAATATTATGAACTTCCAAAGGAAAAATTTATAAAATCCAGACATAATTGCTAAGATTTATATCAGTCTATATATTCATATTCTACTATAATATTATTTAGATAATTTGTGGGGTTACTTAGCAAAGTATAACTAGATTCTAAATACCATTCATTAAGACTACAATAAAAATCACTTTTCTCTTTTCCATACTTTTGATGTAAAAATAGAGAATTGATATAAACATACTCTGCTACATTTATTGCATTTTTTGCATGAATGTGTAGCTATTGTTCCTGTTGGAAGTTGTTGTAGTTAATTATAGATTTATCCAAAGGACATTTTCTAACAATGAGGAATAAAACTTGATAGAAGGTAAGAGGTCTGTCTCTGGCCCTGTCTTATTCTATATTTCAATTAATTGCTTAGATAAAAATATAAGATGCAGGCATATCACAATATTAAATTATATGCATTTAGTTGAAAGCATATACTGTGAGGGTAACTGGCAAATTATAGAAGATCCAAAGGTAATGACTAAGAAAATAAAGGCAAGTAATCAATGTAATGATTAAAAAGAAAAATAAATATAAAACAACTTAAAATATCTAGTCCAGAGAAGAAGAAATGGAGGTTATACAAAATCAGGACATATGATGCAGTTTGAGGCCAAAATAGGGGTATTCTAGACTAAGATTTTTAAAATCAGGAATCTTTCCTTATCTCTTAATATATGCCAATCTAGAAGTTCATATGTGTAAATAAGTAACAGAAAAAGGCAGAATGAGGTATGTGTCAAAAGAGAAGAAAATTGGCAAAAGACTAGTGTAAAGAACATGGATTTGTGAGAGTGTTGCTGGATGATATACAAATTATGAAATAATGGAAATTTAGTCATATGGTCGTGGGCATTGGGTAGAAGAATTTCCCAGATGGAAGAATAATCATAGAGAAGGCAGTCATGGGAAAGTTAGAGCTCACTTTGACATAATGAACATTCAAATTGATTAGGGCTTTCCCCATAAAGGGTAATAATCACAAAAATTGTTTTGTTTTATGGGAGGGTGATGTAATTAAATCTACACTTCAGAAAACATAATCTGGCAGTGATCATTGAGGCAAGATAAAAGATCATTATAATGAGATTTGAAGCAAGGAAAGAGGTGAGAGTAGAAAAGATGAGCCAAAGATATTGTAGCACAGAGTTGACAGAACTTTACAATTAACTCACTGTCAAAGGAAGAGAAGCCAATAATATTCAGTCATATTTCAAAAGGGCGGGGGAAAGTTCAGTGATGCTGACTGGAAGAATTTTGTCATAACAGAAATAAGGTCCAGGGAACACGGAGCAGGTGCAAGAGGAAAGAAGACAATTTTGCACATCTCAAATTTGGGGCACTTCTCATACATAAGGTATTTCTATCTGCTTTGAGGAACATTTCAATTTGGACTGCCTTGTTATCCATTTACTTTATTTTGGGTAGCTATAGTTCACATTACACAATATAAATTATCTTGAAGCCATATGTGCACATTTTTTAAATTGCATGTTGACTTACACTCTAAATACACTTCAGAGAAATTCTTCTGATCTTTTAAAAAATAGTGTAAAACATACATGCATGCATGAAAAAGGCATAAACTCATCCATATACAACTTAATGAATTGATAATAAATGAACTTATCTGTGTAGACAGAACCTAAATCCAGGTAGGAAACATTTTTATTACCATAGAGGCCTCCACTGAACCCCTTTTAAATATACAGCTCTCCTTCAAGTGTAGCCACTACTTGAATTTCTAAATCTGCTTTATATTTTATGTAAATGAACCAATACAAGATTTCCTCTTTTATGTCTTTTTCGTTTTGCTCAGAAATATATTTATAAGGCAGTCATATTACTGTACACAGTTGGAGAGCTTTCATTCTTATTGTTAAATATGTGTGAATATATCATAATGTATTTATCCAATCTACACTTGATGACATCTGATGAGTATTGGTAAATTTCAAGATTTTGTATATTAGTAATTATGGTGCTGTAAATGTTCTTATATGTGATGCCTGATAAATATATTTTGAATTACATTTGGGATTATGCCTTATAACTACAACAGGAATCACTGGGTTAAAGTTATGTATATGTTCAGTTTTAGTAAATAGTGCTAGATTTCCAAAGTATCTGTACCACATGCATTTCCACAAGTGCTATTGAAGACCTCTAGTTGTTTGACATTCTCACCAATACTTGAAATAGCTATAGGTTCTCATTTCAATTTTTCCAATGTGTGTGGTAGCTTTTTTATGTATCTCTAAAGACAAATGAATTTAAACATCTTTTACACGTTTTTTGGTCAGATACATATTCTCTTTGATAAAGTGTCTGCTTAAATAATTTATTTTTCCACAGATTTTCCTTCTCTATGAGTAGTAGTTGTTCTCTATATATTCTGAATGTGAGTCTTTTATCTGATATATGTATAGCAAATATCTTCCCCTATTCTGTTTTTTTCATTTCACCTTTTCTTTATGACCTTTGAGAGAAATTCCTTTTTTTTAAAGATTTTATTTATTTCTTTGAAAGAGAGAGCATGAACATGGGCAGTGGCAGGGAGAGGGAGAATCTGTTTCTGCTGAGCAGGGAGCTCCGTGTGGGGCTTGATCCTAGGACGTGGGATCATGACCTGAGCCAAAGGCAAATGCTTAATGGACTGAGCTACCGGGAGCCCACCATTGACAGAAATCATTAACAATAACACGATTGTTATAACATTTTTCTTCCTTTAAAATTTGCATTTTTAAATTATATTTAAAAAGTCTTGACATATTCCAGGTCATCAAGTTGTTATCCCATATCATCTTCTACGAACTTTATTGTGTACCTTTTACATTTAGACCAGGAATGTACTGGCAATTTATTTTCTGAATGTTGGGAGAATGCAGTCAATACTGGTTTTAAAATATGAATTTCTAAGAGACAAAGTCATTTATAGAAAGACTGTGTAAAAAAAAAAAGTAAGACTGTCTTTTCTCACTATTCTACAGTGTCACTCTTGTCAACCATTTAGTGTCTTCATATGTGTAGGATTCTGTTTCAAACTCATTCTGTACCATTGATCTATTTTTCATCTGTGTAACAAGAATGTGCTGTTTTAATTAGTATTCCTTTATATAGGTTTTGAAATGCCACTATAAGATCTCAAATTTTGTTCTTTAGGCTGCCTTGATGTTTCTTAGACATTTATTTCTTAATATAAATGTCAGAATCAGCTTGTCAGTTTATTCTTTTCTATCTTTATTGAGGACCAATATAATTATAAATTGTATCTATTCAAAGTGTGCATTGCGATGATTTGATATCCATGTACATTATGGAATGATTACCAAGATCAAGATAACTGATAGAAACATAAGTTCATTTTGTTAAATCTTTTTGTTTAATTTGTTGTTAGAATGATTAAGATCTATTCTCAGCAATTTTCAAGTGTACAATACTATATTATTAACTCTAGTCACCATTGTTGTTTATTAGATTCTCAGAACTTAGCATTTCTTATAACTGAAAGTTTGCATTCTTTAATCTAGATTTACTCATTTCCCTTTCACCCCAGCTCCTGATAACCACCATTCTATTCTCTGTTTCAATGAAGTTGTGTGTGTGGCTATATATATAATTTCATATATATACACATATATGTATATGTACATATGCATATGTGTATATATATAGTTTTTTAATCCATTCATCCATTAAGGACATTTAGGTTGTATGTATATCTTGGCTATTGTGAATAATGCTGCAATGAACATGGAAATGTAAACATCTCTTTGATATTCTGTCTTTATGTTTTTGTTTTTTATTTATGGATATGTACTCAGAAGTGGGATTGCTAAATTATATGATAGTTCTATTTTTTTAAGTTTTGAGAAACTTCCATACTATTTTCTTAATGGATATACCTATTTACTTCCCTAAAAGCAGTGCACAAGTGTTCTCTTTTTCCCATGTCCTCACCAACATTTGTTACCTCTTGTCTTGAGTATAACCTTTCTGATAGGTATGAGGTAATACCTTGCTGTGATTTTGATTTGCATTTCCCTGATAATTAGTGCTGTTGAGAAGCTTTGGTGTACTTATTGGCCATTTACATGTCTTCTTTTGAAAAATGTTGATTACGCCTTTTGCTCATTTTAAATGGATTATCTGATTTTTGCTCTTGACTTATATGAGTACTTTACATATTTTGGATTTAACCCTTATCAGATGTTCTCTTTTTGTGTTTGAGAATTTGATCATATTTTGTCTTTGTGAAGACCTCTTTGGTTTGAACTGAGCATTTTCATTCCATATCTTTATGACCATATCCAGATAACCAAATCTTTCCCCAAATTTGGTATGTTTTAAGTAATTATTTATTTAAACGAGTTCTCTGTTCCTTTCCCTCTCTCTTCTCCTTCTGGCACTCTCATAATATGAATATTGATTCATCTCATGATATTCCATAATTCTCATAAGCTTTTGTCTCATGCATTCTTTTCATTCTTATTTGTTTTCTTTTCTCTGTTAGGATGGGATTATAAAATCTGTCAAGCTCACAGATTCTGTCTTCCATTTGATTTTTGAAGCTCTCTATTGCAGTTTTTATTTTATTCATCTGTTCTTCAGTTCAAGAATATGTGTTTGGGTGAGGCTGGTGGTGAGTATTATGGAGGGCACATATTGCATGGAGCACTGGTTGTGGTGCATAAGCAATGAATTTTGGAACACTGAAAAGAAATAAAATAAATAATAATAAAATAGTAAAATAAAAAGTATATGTGTTTGTTTTTTTTAAGATTTGTTTCTTTGTTGAACTTCTCATTTTTTTCATACGTTGTTTTCTTGATTTCACTGGTATCTCTCTGTGTTCTCTTGAATCTTACTGACCTTTCTTAGGGGGTTGTGGGGGGAAAGGAGGGGGAAATGAAACAAGATGGGACTGGGGAAGGAGACAAACAATAAAAGACTCTCAATCTCAGGAAACAAAAGGAGGGTTGTTTGTGGGGGCAGGGAAAGGGATAGGGTGGCTGGGTTATAGACATTGGAGAGGGTATGTGTTATATATATTGAGTGCTGTAAATTGTGTAAGACTAATGATTCACAGACCTGTACCCTTGAAGCAAATAATACATTACATGTTAATTAAAAAAAAAGGTAGATTGAAAGTAAAAGGATAAAAAATGATACACTACTTAAACATTAAAAATAATAATAATAATTAAATGAATTTTTTTTTTTCCTGGTCATTTTCAGATCTTCATTTCTCTGGGGTCAGATAATGGAAAGTTACTGCATTCCTTTGATGGTGTCAAGTTCCTTTGCTTTCTCGTGTTTCAAGTGACTTTGCACTGCTTGTGTTTTCGAGGGAGAAGTTACGTCTTCTAGGCTTATCTGACTGACTTTGGTGCAGAAAAACTTTCACCAAGATATGACTGTAAGGGCATTGGCTTGTTTGGGGGCAATGTCTCTGGCTCCTGGAATAACACGTTGGCATAATCTTTGTGTAGCTCTGTCATCTGAGGTAAGTAATGGGTAAGACTGCTGGGTGGGAGAAGGATCTTCTATAGATAAGATTATGGAGATCCTGTATGTGTTAGTGATGGCTAGTTCTCTTGGGGCCCTTGGACATGAAGACTGCTGCAATCCTCTTGTTTTCCTCCCCAACCCCATCTCTGGGAGGATGTTCTAGCCAAGTGGATCTTTCTTGTCACTGGCCCCAGCATGCTGGGACTCAGTGGTAGTGGAGATTGGTTTCTAGGATTAGAGACACACAGAACTACCACAGCTTTTGGGTTCCAGGTCATGGGGCATTTACTGTGGTACGACACCAGAACGCATGGTGTGAGCATGTGTAGCTTTCCCGTGGAACTAGGATCTTGTTCTCTGGTGCTCACAGAAATGATTCATGCCCTGGGTGCAGGACAAGAAGGCAACAATGGCACAGGCCTTAGGATGACAGCCTGGAACAGTGGCTTGAGCCTAAGAGAGGATGGGACAGCAGCACACTCTGGGTAGTGGCTTAAAGTTCCAGCTCTGTTCTTATGGAGTACTAACAGACCAGCAGCAGCTTACCCAGTAATGGCAATTTGCAGCCTCCACTAAGAATCCTGGAGCAAATCACAGACAGTAACAAAGTCCCAGGGATGATGGATCAAAGCCAGGACTTGGACCTGGGATTGGGATGTCTAACAGCAGCAGCAGCAGCATCATCATTGTGGTTATGGTGGGTCAAAACCCCAACTTGGGACTCTGAAATAGAGTGCTGAACAGTGGCACCTCAGTGCTGGTAATGAAAGTTCACAATGAAGGCTTGGGACCTAAGGGTGGAGTGCAGAGCAGCATTAGCTTTGGTATCTCGGATGACAAGGTGTTGTGGCTATTGGTAAGCCAATCCCAGCAAGCGGGGCACAACAGCAACTAGAGAACCAGGGCCCAGGTCTCACAGTAGTGACATCTCCAGCCCCAGGGAGGAAACCCAGTAGCAGAGACTCAAGACAGCTCTGTCAGCTGTATTCATCATCAGCGAAGACGTGGAGGTCCTCAGGCTAAAGCTAAGATATTGGGCGCCTGGGTAGCTCAGTGGGTTAAGCCTCCACCTTCAGCTCAGGTCATGGTCTCAGGGTCTTGGGATCCAGGCCCGCATGGGACTCTCTGCTGAGCTGGGAGCCTGCTTCCTCGCCTCTATCTGCCTGCCTCTCTGCCTGCCTCTCTGCCTACTTGTGATCTCTTTCTCTGTCAAATAAATAAATAAAATCTTTTAAAAAAAAAAAAAGCTAAAATATCCATGGAGTGAAGCTTGCTGGGATATTCCTGCTCTCCATTTCTGAGTAAGGTGAAATCCCTCCAAATTGTATTTCTTGGCACCATGCTCCTCTGGCCTGGGATATAGCGTGACACAGGTAAAATGCTTCTTATGGGGTTTTTGTTTGTTTGATTGTTTGTTGTTGTTGTTTTGCTTTTTTACATTACCATCATCAGTTTTTTAGATCCTCAGGATTTCTGCTGCTGCTTCATTATAGCTCAGGGCCTTCCATTGAACTATTTTTACTGGTTTATTATTATTCATTTGTTATTGTTTTTATGTGGGAGATTATCATTGGTTCCTTCTAGCCTTCCATCGTGCATCTTGCTGAAGTAACCTTAGCTTACAGTTCACACACACATGCACACAGACTAGGATTTTGATTGTGATTACATTGAATCCATGGATAAATTGGAGAGAATTGTTGTTTTTACAATACTGAGTCTTATTATCCATAAACATATAATTACACTTTTAAAGATATTCTTTAATTTTTTCAAATAAAGTATAAAATTTTATCTTTGTAAATGTCCTACATATGTTTTGTTAGATGTATTTGTAAACATTTCTCTGATGCTTTGTTAAAAAGAACTTTTTAGTAATTGAAAAAAATATATCATAGTCCAATTATTTTATAGTTTTAGATATTTGATATATTGTGTTTACTGTAAGAGGTGTTCTGTGAACTGTTACTGTTGGTTTGTCTTTAGTTCCCATGTGTTATTTCTATAAGGTCTTCTTTTGTGGATGTCTTTCGTTCCTTTAAATATTTTTTAGGATGACAAAAGGTTATGAACTCTACTATTCTCATTATACAGTTAGGTTGCAGAGTTCTCTAAACCCCCTGCTGTTCAACAATTCCTTAGGTCAGCAGTTTCTGTCACAGTTGTCACCTGCAGGAATGACAATGATAAAGTAAACCACCTGTATACATTGTGGCAAGGTCACAATAACCTTTGTGTTTTCTACTCCCAGCTATAGCAGCTATTTACTTAGGTAACAATGACTAATAATAAGAATATATACTAGCAGATTTCTTTTCAAACATTAATGCCAGGAAGTAAACATCCTATAATAATATATAAATAAATAATGATGAATGCTTTGAGAAAAGCAAAGAGTTTCATTGATATGAATGTTATATATGTAGTACATATTTCTCCTTGAGTCATCCATCATAATAACAAAGGTATAAATATAAAGTAAGATAATGTAGGAGAGTAGAAGTAGGAAAATCAATTTAAGACTCTAAAACATAACCTGTCCCTGCCATCCACTTTGGACACAAGTCTTAATAGAACACTGTGGTGATAAGGCAAGCACATTTAATTTTTTCAGTCAGGCACTCAGGAGAACAGGGCTTTTGTTTTTGTCTTTGTTTTAAATATTGAGGGTCCATCGTAAAGAAAACAACTGTTTACGAGATAACTGGTTCATAAATATCTCTCAAAAAGCACGTGAAGAAGAACAGCGATAAAGTATAGCTGGAAGGGTATGAATCTCACTTCTGTAATAAGGATTGGTTTAAACTGGGAATGATTATGACCGTTTGGGTTTAGATAAGATGAAAAGCTGGTTTTATTTTTTATGAAGTACATATTCTGTGTGAGAAAAAAGGGTGGAGGAAAGAAGGGGAAGAAAGGGAAAGGAAAAAAAGGAAAGGAAAAGAAGAGAACATAAGTTTCTTGTTCTCTATGAGGTCTCATGAAGTGGACATCTAAAATTTTGATTTATAAATCGTAAGGTGATACTGAAAACAAATAGAATATTATCATTCTAAAATAGGTTATTGGTTTATAACAGTGAGTATATAATGGGGGGTCTGATATGCAAATTTCAGAGGCAAGAGGTGAAAGGCTCCAGTTAATTGGCATAAGAGAAGTCAGGGATCTTTTCTATGTCATTGAGGATTCATTTCTGATACTCTGGAGCCAAGGTTTTGAATATTGACTTTGTAAAGTTTTTGGTAATCTTACAAAACACACAGACAGTGAGTAGTTATCTGAGGCATGCTCCTCTTTTGCACAACTGTTAAGTTGCAGATGATCCAGAGGTGCATAAAGCAATTACGTTCCTACCTCCATAGTTTCCTGAATGTTCAGGGTCATCAAGAATTCCATTCACGATAATCTATCTTTGCCATATTTCTTGTTAGTGTAATTGTAAAGCTAGGTTTTGGAAGATAATATAGATTTGTTTTTAAAGACATGGTAAAATTCTGGGACATCTGGCTGGCTCAGACAGCAGAGCACGCTAGTATACTTGATCTCAGGGCTGTGAGTTCAAGCTCCATGTTGGGCATAGAGCCTACTAAACAAACAAACAAGCAAACATGATATTCTAGAACACTATGTAGACAAAAAACATTCAGTATTTTGAATTTTAAAGACTTTTTTCTAAGTTATATTTCTTCTTTGAAATGAAGCAATAAAGGACAGTTAAGGTTCCATTAGTTTGTTTGTTTGTTTGTTTCCTCTTGTTCTGCCCTACATATCAATGCTTATAAATTTATTTTATAAATTTAACTTGTGAAATTGTTTTATGACACTTCATTGAAATCTCTGTCTACTTTATTTGGGTGACTTCATTTTCTAACTATTTCAGAATAATACTGGTAAAATTCAACATCTGAATGATTTTCATATCTTAATTGAATTTAAGAGGAAATGTTATTTCAATCACAGTTTCAGAAAGCAAAATTCAAGACTTGCTAAGTAATGGTTCTAAAATTCTTTTCCATTGATTAATTCTTTATAACCACAGGGAAGAGTTTTTTTTTTTAATTTCCTAATTTTTATTTTTAAGAAAAACATCATTTGAGTTATGTAAGTGTTTGTGTGTGTGTGTGTGTGTGTGTGTGTGTATGAAAAGAGAACAGGAATTCAAAGAGAATAAAGTAGGAACCAGCAGGAGGCTCTAGATAGTGAATTTTCACTACAGAGCTAAAGACAGCTTCTGAAAGAGCTTAAAAAAAGAAAAAGATAAATCAAGAATTTACCCTTAACTTTGTAGTATTCTGCTTGATAAATATTTATTTTCACCAGCAAGAACACTGAAAAATTGAAAATGAATTTAAGCCTATAATAAAATGTTCAGTGCCCTAGGTAACCTAAAGTAAAATGATTTCTAATTTGGGGATTGGCATCAATCTACTTGCTTTTAATTTTTTTTTTAATTTTATGATCTAGTAAATAAATTCTAGCTGCTAATTGTGAGATACCTGATAAGGAAAATTACCACACTGATTGCCTTACCTTTTCTTAAATTAATATGTAAAGTACTTTGTTAAGCTATGGTTCTCAAGTGTTGACATAAATGAGCTTGCTTTTGGAAAAAAAAAAAAATCAACCTAAGTATGCAGTCAGAGATTCTCATAAATGCTTTAAAACTGTCTTTGAGACTATTATTTTTTTCTGTTTTAAAAATATTTAAAGTGTCTCAATAGAAGTTTATTTTAACATTTTCTTTAGTTGAGTATTAATACTGTAATAATTTATGTCAGTGTACAGTCCAGGATATTCTCGAGAATTTTGTTGCTTATTTAACACAGTAAAACAGGTAGGGCATCTACTCATGTATTTGTTGTCATACAATGACAGGAGGAATCTATTCTCATAGAACTATTGCTTTCCTATTTCTCTGTAGATAGTGTACTATTTCTAATGGCTCAAATAGATTAGAATAAATTTGTTAATGCTCTACTAATTTTTAACTATTGCTTTTTTTTCTCTCCATATAAACTTTTCCATAACCAGGTTATTAGAGAAATAGAGTAATATTAAGCAGGAGTTCTAAGTCTCTGTCTCATATCTTTTATAAAAACATAAGGTACATGTAACAGAAAATGCAATTTTCCTTTGGATAAGATGGGTAAAATAGAGAATTAATTCTAAGCATGTGTTTCAGTCCTTGATGTAACATTAACCTCTGAGCCATCAGTACTCTAAGACTGACATAAATCATCCTCAATATCCAAATATTTACGAATTAAATCATATAATATGTCTTTTCATGTCAGTATTACTCTCCAATATACTCTTCAATGATGAGTCTTTCATTTTTCTCTGTGCAGGTTTGTAATATATGAATGCTGCCCACAAAAAGACCTCAACAAATAATGTACCTTGACATTATAAATGTTTTCCATGTTCTGCTATTTTCCTTACCTGTTGCGTCTACCATTTCTCCCAAATTTATAGTTATTTCTATTAAGTTCAAACTTTCATCATGGGTAGGGAATCATTTAGAAATAAATTTCATAAGAAAATTAAACAACCTGTGCATTTTATTTATTTTATTATTTTTAAAGATTTTATTTATTTATTTGACAGACTGAGATCACAAGTAGGCAGAGGGCCAGGCAGAGAGAGATGGGGAAGCAGGGTCCCTTCTTGAGCAGAGAGTCCCATGCAGGGCTCAACCCCAGGACCCTAGGATCATGACCTGAGCCGAAGGCAGAGGCTTTAACCCACTGAGCCACACAGGCACCCCCACCCTGTGCATTTTAAACAAAATATTTACATCATATAAAGAAGTTGGATAGATGATGCAGGTGACATAGTGAGACAGCAAAAGTTTTGCTGCCTGTGGTGCGACAAATGGGACACTGACAATCTCAGCAATGAGCATTCACTGGGTGGCAGTGACCTGTGTCAGTGCTCCCCTTTCTTCCATTCAATAAAAACATGTTTGATTGAAGGATTTTTCTCAGGTAGGCCTTAACAGTTACCTCACTAATGATCCCAATTTCAACCAGTGACCCAGAAATGAAACACTACATTTCACAAAACTCCTGGAGTGTGCTATAAACAAGACTTATAAAATGTCATGTCCTTGAAAACATGAAATCCAACATGCTGGTATGTGTCTTTTGCTCAAAATTGAGTTCAGAAATAAAATGTTTCATGGGCCACAGAAGGAGGCTAGGTCTAAATATAAAAAGAAACACAAATCTTTTTTTCTAGAAGTTAAACAGCAGAAAATCTGAAATGCGAAGTTATAGTGGTACAAGGCCAACCACACAATTCCTTTTGTAACCCAGAGGTACCCTCTCAATATTATTTGTAGCTCTGAGGAGACCACACAAGAGGTTTTATGATTTTTGTAAGATGTTGATATCAGATGTCCTAGAGAATCCAGGTTTGTCCACATAAAAAACTATTAAATCTATTTTGGCCCTAATTGATTGCCTGATTTTTTAAAAACCCAGATGATAAGTATGCTGACCCACTTCTGAAAAAAATACTTCGCATAACAATTTATATTTTGAAATGTTCTATGTTCTTTGATTCTCACAGCCAGGTAGAAGCACTCATTTAAATCCAACAAATATTCAATTTAAGTATAGTATTAAGACACATGAAAATGAATTGTTAACAACCTATATAGACATTTTCTTGAGTAGTTAAACATCTCACATTTTAAAATCATAATGCTGTGCTTGCTTACCCAAGCAATAACAGCAATATAGAAGAATTAATTTTGCAATTATTGATTTGCTGATCACTTTGCATCAGTGATTGCTAAGTGACTGTAGCTAAAGTGTTCTCCAAAGCACTCTTCAACTTTTCACTCCTACCAGCATAATATGTGAGTTTAGTTATATTGTCTTCTCACCAGCATTTATTATGGCCAAATAAAAAAATTTTTGTTGACATTTTATATAGTGTATGAAAACTTTATTGGGTTTCAATTTGTATTTCCCTGATGAATAATTCTGTTGAATCTCTTTACATGTGCTCATTTGTTATGTGCACATCTTTGTCAACGCATTTTTTCCAAATCTTTTGTCTATTTTTAGTTGTTTATTATTGCTATTATTCAGTATTGATTTTTTTATGGATTTGAGAAATGTCCTTTATTATATATGTGATATGCAAATTTTTTCTTGCAGCCAGTGTTATGCCTCCTCCTTCTCTTAACAATATCTTTTGAAGTCCAGATTGTCACTTTTTCTATTATGGATTATGTTTTTGATATTTTATATCAGCAGTACTTGCCTAAGCCAAAGTCACAAAGGTTCATACCTACATTCTATTCCAGAAGTTTTATAATTTTTGGTTTAACATTTAGGTCTATGGTGCAATTTGATTTAAAGTTTGTACATGGTATGGCTCATATTGAAGTTTATTTTTTACATATGGATATCCAGTTGGTACAGCACTATCTGCTGAAAAAAATTTCCCTTTAAGCATTGAATTGCCTTTGCACCTTTGCTGGCAAACATATGTGGTTCTATTTCCAGATTTTCTATTTAGTTTCATTGATCTACCTATCTATGCTTTAGCTTATACCAAGAGTCAACAAACTATTTTTGTAAAGGACAAAATAGTAAACATTTTAGACCTTGATGGCATCATATCTTTCTTTTGTTTTCTTTAATTTTAGTAAGTTCAACTTAAAATTTACATAACAACGTGGGGCCAGTGTCTACCATATTAGACAGAGTAGGTCTAGAAAGAGGTAAAAGTCTTAATTTATATTAGTCTTAGATAACTCAAGGATGAATACTATAATCACTATATAAGGCATTAAAAGAAAGAAACACATTTAATTGTTAAGCTTAGTAGGTATAAAGATAGAATAATAAGAATACTCAGTCTAAAGGAAATAATTAAGGCAAAGGAAAAGTAATAGAAATCAAATACTTAAGGACTAATATATCAGAAATCACATTGAATATATGAAGTAAATGTTACAATTATGTGACAAAAGTTATCTGATGAGATTAGAAAAATGGGTGACACAGGAGTGGCTGTGTGGCTCAGTCAGTTAAGTCTCTGACTCTTGATTTTAGCTCAGGTTGTGATCTCAGGGTCATAAAATAGAGCTCCTGTCAGTTTCCATGCTCAGTGGGGAGTCTTTTTTGAGAGTCTCTTTTTCCATCTCCCTCTGCCCATCCCCCTGTGTTCTCTCTCTAAAATAAATAAATAAAATATATTTAAAAAATAAAAATAGGTCACACAAATAAAATATAAGGAAATGGAATAATTAAAATGAACTTGAAGAAAATATGAGATATATGACAAGCTATTGTGGAAACACCAACCTAAACAAAGTTGATTGGATTATACAATTAGAAAAAGTAAATATTAATGTAAGAACTATTACTACAGATAAAGAGAACCTTTACAGTGTTAAGGGTTTCAATCTACCAAGACAATTTAACAATTTTATTTTCATAAACCCTAAAATATGAAAAAATAAAAATTGACAAAACTAAAATAAATGTAAAATTTGACAATCTTAGTCCAAGATTTTTTTTTTAAGATTTTTTTTTTTTTAATTTAACAGACAGAGATCACAAGTAGGCAGAGAAGCAGGCAGAGAGAGAGGAGGAAGCAGGCTCCCAGCTGAGCAGAGAGCCCGATGCGGGCCTCGATCCCAGGTCCCTGGGATCATGACCTGAGCCGAAGGCAGAGGCTTTAACCCACTGAGCCACCCAGGCGCCCTTAGTCCAAGATTTTAACAAACATCTCTTAATAACAGATAATACAAGTAAACTAATAAGAATATAAAAAATGAATAACATAAACTTTCCCTAAATAACATATGCATAAGTCTGTACAAAAGAACTACAAAAAACCATACTTTTCCAATATACATTTTTATTACCATTTGTTTGTATGTTAAGCAAATGAAACAAAAACCAAAGGTTTTAAGTTATATATGTTATCTTACAGCAATGGTTTTATGTTAGAAATTTTAAAAAAATATAGTAATTCTGAGGTTTAGAAATATGGAAATGTTTGTTTGTTTTTTACTTTTTTTTTTTAAGATTTTGTTTATGGAGTGCCTGGGCGGCTCAGGTGGTTAAGATTGTTTAGCTCAAGTCATGATCCCAGAATCCAGGGATCGAGTCCTGTATTGGGTTCCTGCTCAGTGGGGAGCCTGATTCTCCCTTTGCCTCTACCTCTCTCTCTCCGTGTCTCCCAGAAATATATAACCAAAATCTTAAAAAAAAAAAAAAAAAAAAAAAAAAAGATTGTCTTTATTTATTTGACGGAGAGAGAGAGTATAAACAGGGACAGCAGCAGGGAGAAGGAGAAGCAGGCTTCTGCTAAGCAGGGAGCCCAATGCGGAATTTGATTCCAGGACCCTAGGATCATGACCTGAGCCCAGTGCAGATGCTTAACCAACTGAGCCACCCAGAAACCCTTGGAAATTAATTCCTAATAATCAAAAGTTCAAAAATATCACAAGGTAAATGATTATGCACACATTTGAGCAGATAGTGCTGAATATTAAATATAATATTGTTAAATATAATATTAAATATAATATAAATATACTATATATTAAGTTTAGAATGTAGTTTAATCATAACTAGAAAGAAGTTTGCTTTTTTAAATCCATTGTACATATTTGAAAAAATAAGACAGCAAAACTTTTCAAAACACTTTTCACAAGAAGTTATTTTATTTTATTTTATTTTATTTTTAAAGATTTTATTTATTTGACAGAGAGAGATGACAAGCAGGCAGAGAGGCAGGCAGAGAGAGAGAGAAAGGGAAGCAGGCTCCCCGCTGAGCAGAGAGCCCGATGCGGGACTCGATCCCAGGACCCTGAGATCATGACCTGAGCCAAAGGCAGTGGCTTAACCCACTGAGCCACTCAGGCGCCCCACAAGAAGTTATTTTAAAAATTATGTGGAAGTTGGGGCACCGGGTGGCTGGCAAACATCCAACTCTTAATTTTGGCTCAGGCCATGATCTTAGTATTGTGGGATCAAGGCCCATGTCAAGCTTCAGGCTCAGCAGGGAGCCTACTCTATATTCTCTCTCTCCCTCTCCCTCTCCTTCTGCCCCTCCCCTGCTTTCATGCATTTGCACTCTCTATTGCTCTAAAATAAATAAATACATATTAAAAAAAAAAAGTGGAAGTCAAGAAGGGAGAAGTCAAAGAAGAAAAAATGAAAATATTAAAAGTGATATATATGTATATATAAATACACACACTTACACACATATATAAAAAAGTAAATGTTAGTTCTTTGAAAAGACTGACCAATGTGAGATTGACAGAGGAAAGAACAGATAAGAGAAAGCACAAATAATAATGATGTAATTAGCAAAAAAGTAGACTAACTATGAATCTTATAAACAGCTTTATGCCAATAAATTTCATGATTCGGATAAAATAATCAAAATCTTAGAAAAATAAAACTCTTTTAAATTAAGAGGAAATAGAAAATGTGAATAGCTTATACTTATTAAAGGAAATGTATCTGTAATTTAAAAATACAAACCTATCTTAAAAATAAATTCCATGACCTGTTGTCTTAAGTCATGAATTCTAGCTAAGAGTTAAGGAAGAAATAATGCACATTTTGTATAAACTCTTCCAGGAACTAACAAAAAAGGGAAGATTAACTCACCTTTTTTTTCTTTTAAATCATAAACTTGAGATCAAAACCTGAGAAGGACATTAACAGACCAGATTAGAAAAACATAGTTTTTGTCATAAACATAGAAGCAAAAATTTTCAAATTAAAATATTAACAAACAAAATATAATGAAGTAAAAAAATGGCTAACAGTTTACAATTAAATTAGATTTAATCCAGAAATGCAAAGTCGACTTTAAATTTAAAAAATCAGTTACTATATTCAGCTGACTAAAACAAACAACAAAATACCCACATAATCATCATTATCGATGCATCGAGTCTCAAAATAAATGGATAAAAATTCATGTAAGTAAAGAAAACTTTTTAAAATTTATTTTATTTTTTTTATTTAAATTCAATTAGCCAAGGTATACTACATCATTGGTTTTTGATATAATGTTCAATGATTCATCAGTTCAGTATAACACCCAGGGCTCATCATATCACATGCCCTCCTTAATGCCCATCATCCAGTATCCCATTACCCCACCCACTTCCCTTTCACAACCATCAGTTTGTTTCCCGGAGTCAAGAACCTCATATGGTTTGTCTCCTTTTCTGATTTCTTTCCATTAAGTTACCCCCACCTCCACCCCTATTGTCCTCTGCTCTATTCCTTATGTTCCACATATGAGTGAAACCATATGATAAATGTGTTTCTGACTGATTTACTTCATTTATAATATATAATATTATAAGTATAATATATATACCCTCCAGTTCCTGGCACATGAAGCAAATTCTCTTAATCTGTAAATAATACTGGCAAAATATTTGCAGCAAATCATAATGAATAGGGAAGTTTCAAACATAGTATTTGAAGGGATAAAAGACCTAAATGTGAGACAGGAAACCATCAAAATCCTAGAAAAGAACACAGACAATAACTTCTTTTACACTGACCATAGCAACTCCTTGCTAGATATGTATCTTGAGGCAAGAGAAATAGAAGCAAACATAAACTAGCAGTTCTTCATCAAAATAAAGAGCTTATGCACAGTGAAGGAAATAGTTAACAAAACTGAAAAGCAGCCTCATGATTAGAAGAAGATATATGCAAATGACTTATCTGATAGAGGATTAATAGCCACAATACATAAAGAACTTATCAAAATCAACACCCAAAAAACAAATAATTCAATTTAAAAATAGGCAGAAAACATGAATAGACATTTTTTTCCAAAGAAGACATAAAGATGGCTAACAGACACATGAAAAGATGTTCAACATCACTCATCACCAGAGAAATAAAAATCAAAACTACAATGAGCTATCACTTCACACTAGTCAGAATGGGTAAAATTAACAACACAGAAAACAGCAGGTGTTGGTGAGGACATGGAGAAAGAGGAAAGCTCTTACCCTGTTGGTAGGAATGAAAGCTGGTGCAGCCACTCTGGGAAACAGATTGGGGGTTCCTTAAAAAGTGAAAAATAGAAACACTCTATGATTGCACTATTGGGTAATTACCCAAAGGATAAAAAATACTGATTCAAAGAGACGCATACCATATGATTTCACTCATATATGAAATTTAGGAAATAAAACAGATAAACGTAGGTGCAAAAAAGAGAGAAAAACCAAGAAACAGACTCAACTGTGTAGAACAAACTGATGTTTGCCAGAGGGTCAGTGGGTGGGGGGATGGGTTAAATGGGTGATGAGACTAAGCAGCGCAATGTGATGAACACAACGGAATTGTATACAAGTATTGAATCACTAAATTCTACACCTAAAACTCATATTACACTATATGTTAACTGGAGTTTAAATAAAAACTTGAAAAAAAACTAACAGAGATGAAACTAACCGTCTTATTCCTCATATTAATGACAAAGTATAATTTTTTTGTGTCATGTATGTAGCTTTGTCATGCAAAGGAACTATCCTCCTGTGCTACTTAATACATATTTTTAAAAATTAGGAAGTTATATTTAATTTCATGAAGAAATTAAATATCACGTGGCTTTTCTTCTTTGACTTATATATAATGACCAAAATTTATGTATTTGTTAACTTTGAATCATTGTTACTTTTCTGGAATAAACTATTATACTACCAAAAAAGGTATTATCTGAGGTTAGAAAACAGCAAAGATGCCGATGAATTGGGTAATAAAATGAAATAAAAGGGGGTGCCTGGGTGATTCAGTGGGTTAAAGCCTCTGCCTTTGGCTCAGGTCATGATCTCATGGTCCTGGGATCGAGCCCCGCACTGAGCCCCACATCGGGCTTTCTGTTCAGCAGGGAGCCTGCTTCCTCCTTTCTCTCTGCCTGCTTCTCTGCCAACTTGTGATCTCTGTCTGTCAAATAAGTAAATAAAATCTTAAAAAATAATTAAAAAAAGAAACAAAAGTTTAAGCATTGGAAAAGAATTCCTACTAGAAAAAAGAAATAGAAAATGAAGTAAATAAATGCTCAAAACTGCAACAGTCATATTGTAAAAGGTAACATGCAAATCGTCAATACAAATGTGAAAAGATAATTCTCTTTGATTTAACATCAACAAAATGTAGATTAAAAGTACATGCAAATTAAAAGGAAGATCAATGAGATCGGACTTATACATTCATCAAACTGATTAAATTTAAAAGAATGACAATAACAAGTATTGCTGTAGATATGGAAAATGGGTCTCTTAAATAGAGCTGCTGAATAGTTTAAACCGCTACACCCTCATTGGAAAAAATACTGGAATTACCCAATAGTGCTGAATATAATGGTGCAGAAATCCTACCCATAGCTATGTATTTAACAGAAATGCATATATATGTATATATGAATATATAAATATTACATATGTGTAATTTGGAGCAGCCAAAACCTGAGAAAAAAACTATATGTCTATCAACGTGAGAGTAGAAAAATAAATTATGGCTTATTTACATAACAGAATGCCCAAGCAATGAAAATGGATAATCTTACCTTAAAGCCACCAACTCTCACAAACATATGTAAAGCCAGACCTGAACATACAATATATATAAATATATATAAACATATATCCTTGCATTTATATAGGATTTTCAAAAAGGCAAAACTGAACTATAGTGTTAAAAATTTTTAAATTTATAAAAAAATAAATAAATAAATAAATAAATAAATTCTTTAAAAAAATTAATTTAATGAAGAGATAGACAGTAGTGGTTGGGTGAGGAGGGCTGGAAGGAGTCTTCTTGTATACTAGAAATGTTTATGTTCTTGACCTAGTTAGTGATTACATGGACATTCTCTTTGAAATCATTCATTGTGCTGTGTATTCACATTTGCCTACATTTTTTTTCCTATATGTGTATTATTTCAGTATTTTTTAAAACCAGAAAAGACACAAAAATAGGCACAATCTATACTTTTTTAGATACTATGGTTTTTTATTTTTTTATTATTTTTAAAAGCTTTTTATTTATTTATTTGACAGACAGAGATCACAAGTAGGCAGAGAGCCAGGCAGAGAGAGATGGCGAAGCAGGGTCCCTTCTAGAGCAGACAGCCTGATGTCCCAGGACCCTGAGATCATGACCTGAGTCGAAGGCAGAGGCTTTAACCCACTGAGCCACTCAGGTGCCCCAATATATGTTTTTTAAATTTTAAATCTCCTTTCTATTAGGGTTCTCCAGAGGAACAGAGCCAACAAGATGTGTATGTATAGAGAAAGAATTGTTTTATGGAATCAGTTCATGCAATTTTGGAGGCTGGCAAGTCCAAAATCTGCAGGGTAGACTGGCAGGCTGGAGACAGGCTGAGACCCACGCAAGAGCTGATGCTGTGGTTCAAGCCTGCAGGCTGTCTGCGGGCAGAATTCTGTCCTGTTCAGAGAGATCAGTTATTTGCTTTATTCAGGCCTTCAGGTAATTAGACGAGGCCACCTGCCTATGGAGAACAATCTGATTCACTCAAAATCCACAGATCTAAATGTTAACCTCCCGAAAACATCCTCATAGAAACAACCATAATAAAGTTTGGCCACATTATCTGACTCTATAGCCCAGCCAGATTGACATATAAAACTAATCATCACACTCCTTTTCTGAAGCATATTCATGTAAAATTCTTCAGTTATTAAAGAAATGCAATTCTTCACCTATGTAAAAGTTTTACCATATGCAAATTGGAAAGTGAAATGCAAAGGGCTGAAAGCTATTGCTTTCATTCTTTAAACCTCAGTCCTTTGTCCCCTAACTCTTTCTTTCCTATTCCTTGCACAGGATTTATGGAGACCAGTGGTATTTAGGCAATGCTAACAGAGAGCAGTTGAGTTAAGTGGAGTGTAACCTGGGGAAGTACACTTAAAAGCCATGCCACCGGTTTTGATGTTGAATAAGAGAAATTTTCATTTATAGCCAGGAAAACTTGTTCAGTCCAATGTATTATGTGTAATGGTTGGATGTCTCTATATCTTAGAATGCTAAATTATGTAATCCAAATTCCTGCCTGCAAAGAGTTTTGTGTTTATTTAGCAGTGATGTCTAAGCGTAATATAAAAGGGTTCTTTTAAAAATTCTGTTAGCAAAATGTGTAGACTTAATAGTTCTTCTGTACGTTAATTAGAATTCTAAGGATTTACCTTTTGGTTTAGTTTAATACATCTGTCAGATGGAGCCTTAAATTATATAGTAAGCTGTGAAGGCTATCCCTTTGTAATGGCATTGTTTCAAGATTTATTTGCTGATTAATACAGATCTCTAAATGGCTCCTTAATTGTTTATCTGTAAAGCTTGATTCAATTGAGAGAACTGTGGGTCAGTTGTTCTCATCAGTTAGGTAGTGACTTTCTCCCAAAATTGGAACTTGTCTGTGCTAGTGTTTATTTTTAGTATCGTTGTATCTTTGACATATTTTGAATTTGAATTGTATGCTTTGAGTCTGAATTAATGAAATTGATGTATCACAGTTGGGAGTATATTAGTGTTAATCAAAGGGGGAGATGAACCATGAGAGACTGTGGACTCTGAGAAACAAACTGAGAGTTTTGGAGGGGAGGGTTGTGGGGTTAGGAGAGCCTGGTGGTGGGTATTGAGGAGGGCACATATTGCATGGAGCATTGGGTGTGGTGCATAAACAATGAATCTTGGAACACTGAAAAAATAAAATATAGAATATAATAAAATATTAAAATAAAATAAATGAAATAAAATAAAATAAATACCAAGCTATGACTTATTCCTTAGAGATTTGCAGGTACTTTTTATAATTTCTTTTTTTTCCACAAATCAAGTGGATTTATTTTATTTTCTATTGGAAAACTAAGAACATGAACAATTAATGACCAATTAACACACATCGTAAAATTCTCTCTACCTGTTAGAAAGCACTCACAGTGACCTCCTATTCTATGATGTTCAAGCTTCTTTTGTACTCTTCTCCAAACCCTTATACACTTCGACCACCAAAAATATACCATAGAAGAAAATTATTCTATTTGTTCGTATGTAAGGAGATACCTATTCTTTTTTTCATCTGCTTTTATCTCCTTGCTCTTTTCTACATTTTACTTTACTCAAGGTACAAATGGTTCATAGTCTCAGCTCGGCCAGGGACAGAAAGTAGAAAATAAGTTAAAATGATTTATAAATCAAGTTAAACAAATGAGACTCCTATTCAGCATTTGAATTAGTAAAATAAAATTGCATAAAGACAAAGAAGTAATACATTCCTGACTGATAGACATCTTTACAGAAATCTAGAGAAGTATTTTTCATTTTTTAAAATTTTTTAAAAAACATTTTTTTTATTTGTTTATATGACAGAGATCACAAGTAGGCAGAGAGGCAGGCAGAGAGAGAGAGGAGGATGCAGACTCCCCACAGAGCCCCGGGACTCTGGGATCATAACCTGAGCCAAAGGCAGAGGCTTTAACCCACTGAGCCACCCAGGTGCCGCTAGATTTTTCAAAATGTAGTCTGTAACCTCCGTGTGGTGATCCCTGGTTATCTTACTTAAATATAAATTTCTGAACCCCACCATAGATATGTGAACCTGAGATTGACAAATCCAGATGGTATAGGAAAAGAGTGGTAAAGCCTAGGAGTCCATATATTAATTTGTAATTTTTCTTCACACATTACTTTTTAAAAATCACTGCTCTAGAAGTTTTGACAAATGGGTAGGTTTTTTTTGTTTGTTTGTTTGCTTTTTAAGTAAAAGAGGAATGGTATTATCTGTAAAGCAAGGTTTTGCCTACTACATGCAACCTCAATGTGTTTTCAAATGAAAAATTATGAGAAATATCATACAAAAGCTAGCTAAGAAAACCTTTATGGGTCAGTTAAATCTAGAATTCTAGGTCTAGAGAAAGCTCCCAACCCCAGCACTATTTCTGCTGTATAATTCTTTGTTACTGGGGGCTGGTCTAGGTATTCTAGATTTAACAGCATCTCTGGTCTCTACCCATTAGATGCCAGGAACCCTTCCACCCCATTTGTTGCAACCAAAATGTCTTCAGACACTGCTAAATGTCCCCTATCTGTAAAATTGCCCCACTCCAGTTGAGGAACTAGTCCAGGGAAATGTATATGGGAAACAGATTGCTTGTTGTGTATTCACTTACAAGTACTTTACTTTTTTGAAGATTTTATTTACTTATTTGCCAGAGCAAGAAAGGGAGAGAGAAAGAGAGAGAGAGAGAGAGCACAAGTAGGGGGAGCAGCAAAGGGAGAAGGAGAAGCAGGCTTCCTACTGAGCAGGGAGCCCAAAGTGGAGCTCCATCCCAGGACTCGGAGATCATGACCTGAGTCAAAGGCAGATGCTTGATCAACTGAGCCACCCAAGTGCCCCACTTGCAAGCATTTTATATTTTGATGGCAGTGAAATCTGGATAGTTTGAAGAATGTTTACCATTGATATAGTTTATATTTCCAGCCTTTATTACAATTAGCCTACAAAAAGTTGGTCAACTTCTGATGAATCGTCTTTTACAAAAAAGACTCATTCTTTGCTGCTTCCATTTTATTGATCATCCTTTTAATTTACTCAAGCCATATGCCTGTCCTTCAGTATCATTTTTTAACAGTAAATTGAGAGATAACATTTTTTCATGGGTGGAAGTGGATGTCAGTGCACTGAGAGTCAAAAGTTACTTCAGAGCAAGATATTTTTATTAAATATGAATGCTCTTTGGCTTTCTTTAAAAAAAAAAAGCATGATACTGTGTAACTTTCATTAGCTACAGTGCTCATAAATTATTGACTGACTATAAACACTGGTAAGCATAGTCTAGTAATTTTGCATAAAAATCCACTAGTCTTCCATTAACTTAATTTCTTAATTTCTCATTGGTATAGTATTCAGTTAAATGCCACATTGGGATGTTCTCCAATGTCTCCGATCTGCATGATCAAAGGTTCCCAAGGTCATGCCATTCTCAGTCCCAATGTAAGCTTTGCTGTTCTTGTGATCTACCCAAACAGCTCCCCATTGACATCACTGGAAATCACACTGAGGACTGTGAGGAACATATGGCCTTTGTATTGTGTCCTTAGGGTCATAATGAAAAACAAGTCTGGAACACATCAAAATTATGCCATGCTGTCAGGAAAAGTCTAATCAGTGTAAGCTCAGCAGCTTTATTCTCTAGAAACAGTGTTCTGTCTGTAGAGAGCCTCCTACATGGGCATAAAAATGGGAAACGGCAGCAGTATATGCATTCCATTAGCTGGAGTCCCAGACTGTTTAGTGGTTTTCTTAAAACCAATTTCTAATCAATCCCCATTAGCGCTTTATTCTATTTCCAGTAAAATAAATTTGAATTTGAAATTAAAGTAGTTTTATGTCCAAAAAAAATAGCATGTTGTTTGTATCTTAAGAATGATAGTTTTTTGGGGTTTTGTTTTTTGTTTTCAATTAAAAAATGTATCCAGTATTTGTAGCTTTTGCTGCTTTGTATAAGGTTTCAGAAATCACAAGAGGGCACTCTTTTACTAAATACATCAAGAGTAAGGGCAATGATTTAAGAGTTTGACATTTTTAAAAAGGTAGTTTTTAATGATATAGGAATTCTATCCATACACATCGAATACTATTTTTTAATAATAAATTTAGAGTATTATAAAAATGTGACCCTATCCACTAGAAGTACTTTTTTTGTGAAGGATATTAATGTACTTATCTTGATGAGCACTGAGTAATGTACAGAATTGAATCACTATCTAGTGTATCTAGATAGTAAATCACTATCTAATGTACACATTGAATCACTATCTAGTACACCAGAACTTAATATAATTGTAAATTAACTATATTGGAATTAAAATGTAAAAAAGTACTTTTTTGCATCAAAATGTTAGCAAATTAAATTTTTTAAATTGTAATACAACAAAGAAACTCTTGAAAATGGGTAAGTATTTTGACTAAAACATAAGTTTTAGAAATTTTCTTTCCTTTTTTTTTTAGGAATGATTTTTTTTGAAATAACATTTTTTTCCTGATTATACTATGAAGAATATTGATGAGGCTGCCATTTGTAAAAGTTCCTTTTACTGACTAATAAACATTTTATCTTTCTCTGAATTTTATATTTGAGGTGGGTTAGGAGAAATCCATAATACATCCTGCATTAAAATGAAATTATATTAATCTCCCTATATGAGGATAATTCTATTTTGAGTGATTTGGGGATGATAATATTTGAAAATGAATACAGGTGGATTATTTATCATCATGATCAAAATTGCACCTGGGAATATTAGATGGTAGAAATGGAAATAAACTAAGTGGGCCACATTAAATACAAAAAGCAGCATTACACTAAGTAGTAATGTAATCTATTACTTTGACCAATAGAAGTAAAAATAGAAAAAAAAACTTCAAAATAACTCTAACAATTATAATTTTATTACTTTCCATGTGAAGAGGATAAGGGCCGTCCAAGATGAACAATAAATGTAATATCCATTGATATAGTATTATACTGCAATTTAAGATGATTTACTTAGACTTTAAATGTTTCAAATAAAAGATTCTGATTTAAGTTAAGCTAATAAATGAAAAATATTATGGATCATAAGTATAATTACATTTTTTTCAAAGAAAATACCAATAAAACATAGAGAAGAGCCTAGAGTAGTTAAAATTTGTCAGGCTTAACAAAAGGAACCTAACAATTGGAAAAGTTAGCTATATTTTTTGCTCTGTTATTTTATTAGTTGTGCAGCTGTGGGTGGATCAGTTAACCTCTGGGATTCTCCATTATTCTATTGCAAAATTCAAAAATTAGATTAATTTGTAAGCTCCTTCTACCTCAAATATCTATGATTTTAGTAACTACCTTTGATCATATTTTTATCTAATATAATAAGCATTCAGTTGCATTTTGTTCAGGTAATTAAGGATCAAAACAATTGATAAATGTAGCAAAGTACTTAGTCATTGAGTTCTCAAATATCAGGTTACATGGTGACACATATTCTAAGATTTCAATGACTATGTCAAAATATAAATACAAATTATTATAGTAGTTTATATTACAGTGTATTCAAGAGATTGGCAGGATCTAGACTAGCTTAACCCAACAAAGTTACAAGAATTTCAAAAGTAACTATTAAACCAACCTTAGGGATATGACAGTTCTTATCATAACCAGTCATTATGAAGATCTTTTATGGTTTCTTCCCATTATATGGAGATTTGTCTTTTAGAATTTATGCCAGATATCTTCATACCTTGGTTGCAGTTATAGATGTGAATTTGTATTATATAGATTTTTTAAAATATTACCATTACCTCTTACACCAAGTACTCATTTTGACAATGGATTTAATCATCAAATTTTAACAATATTTGATGAATTTCCTTTACCAGAGGCGAAGTCATTTGTCAAAGGCCCACCACTCATTTTAGGGACAGACTTGGAATTGGAACTCAGGTTTTCTCAAACCCCAGCGATTTTTTAACAAAATGTCATAGCTATCAAATGTATGTTTCTGTGCAGGTGATCCCAAGTCTCAGGCTTTAGAAAGACACTAAATTTTAAATCTTAAATTTTAAGACAGTTGATACTTGAGATAGTTATGCTTATCCTGATTTGCTTCTAATAAAATAAATTTCACTTTAATTGAATGGATTTCTTTGAGAAAACTTCACCCTCTGAAGAGAAAATCCAAGTTCCCTGTCAACACATTTTCTAATATTCTATAGAATATATCTATATCATATTCAAAACGATTCTCTGTTTTGTAGAAAGATGATAATAACACTTACAAATGGAAGGTAAAATCAAAATTGAGATGATTGGAGAAGTGTTTACAAGCTCAAGGCATTAGGAAGCAATAAACCATTGTTCTTCATGATACAATCTATTGATTCATATCTGAAATTCTGAACAATGCACATATCCCAGGAATGATAAACTACATTAAGAAAATGTGATTTATGTAACTGTACAGTCTCTGTATATTTTATTAAGATTTAAGCCTGAATCATCTTCTTCCTTTCCTTTTTCTTTCCTTCTCTTTTTCTTCTTCCTTCTGCCTTTCTTCAGCTACTCCTTTATCTATCTTCTCTTACAAGCCATCCTTCTTATCATCCTTCCCAGTCCATTTTCTTAAAAAAAAAAAAAAAAGTATTTTTTTTAAAGATTTTATTTTATATATTTGACAGAGAGAGAGAGAGGTCACAAGTAGGCAGAGAGGCAGGTAGAAAGAGGGGGGAAGCAGGCTCCCTGCTGAGCAGAGAGCCTGATGTGGGGACTCTGAGATCACGACCTGAGCTGAAGGCGGAGACTTAACCCACTGAGCCATCCAGGTGCCCCCCACAAAAAAAGTATTTTTTAAAGAATACAATTGTCTAATAAACTTTTTCACATTGTCACACATCTGCAATACTTAGGAAAGTATTTTTTAGACATGCTAATGGGAAAATGCATGTATTTCTGTTTCCTATGTTTCCTTCCCCACCTAAAAATTCATTGAGAAATTAGTGATGGGTTAAATTAAACTAGATTTTGATGAATGAAACAACTGGCTGAGTTCTTTCTCTTCCAATACAACTTCTGTGGAGGTGGATGACCTACCATATTTCTTTAAAGCATGTTTTTTTGTTTCCTTTTAGTAAACAACAATACTCATTAGAAGAAATCCTAAAACAGAAAATCAGAAAGAAAAAAAAATGGTCACATTCCTATTATCATTTTACTTGGTACTATCTTTGTTGTGTTATTAGCTTTTTCTTCATATTAATTTTGACAAACTTGGAATCACACAGTTTATCTAGTTTCCTTGTCACTGCTACTGTTTTTGTATGATTTAAAATTATTTTGCAAATATAATCTCACATTCTTTTATAATCTTTGGAAATGCTTTCAATCGTTACATAATACCCCATTGGTTATTATTTGGTTCTATTATACTAATTTTCAATTAGATATTATCATTGTATAATGACAAGTCTACATTTTATCTGAAGCACAAGTATTGCTTATGCTATTCACTAGGTTTTTCCACCCAGTTGTAGCTATAGTTGATACTACATAATAACAATAATAAATGATATAATAATAATAATATATAAAATAATAACAAGTGATAATAAATACTTTCAAGCATAATATTTTGTCACTGTTGCTGTTTTACTTCTTTTGGATACACTCCCACAAATGAAATCATTGTCACAAAGATAGTAAAAATTTTAAGATTTTTTATAATAAGCGCCAATACTTTTCTAAAGATTGTAACACTTTATTTTCCTATCACTTACATATGAAACAGTCCATTTGACAGCATCTTCTTTCAGGTTGTCAATAATTTCCAATGCTGTGTTAATCCACTATAAGGAAGATGAATTCCAGAACTTGCCCCAATGTTCTATTTGATGGTATTTTCCATAGAAAGCCAACTAGCACAAAAAGAAGCATCCTTTTTTAAATCCAAGTTGACTGTTAAAGAGATCTCTGTTCCAATTCATTAAGAAGTTACTGCTATTAACAAAAGAGTAAGGAAATCCTACCCCTATTTTTACAGCTATGTTCTGACAATCCTTATTGCTTAGATGCCCATTTGAGGAATTTTTTTTCACTCCGTTAATATATCGCATTTATAATGTCATCAAGAATATTTTTCTCAGTGCTACTACATCTATTGATACAAACTAGAAAGAGCACTACCTAAGGATAGCATGGTGAACTGTCTGTAGTAAAGGACTTTGATTTTGCTCTATTCCTTCTATGGGTACTTTGCTCTTTCCTACTGTCCACTGTGGGCTGACCCATGTTAACTGAAGTTCTAAGATGACCTATATCATAAACTGAATTTGTGTAAAATGCTATCCAAAAATGATTTGAGGATTTCCACCCTTTCATATAGTAACATCATCATATTTTTACTTACCTAAGAAATACATATTTAGTTCTGCAATTTGGAGTCAAACACTGGACACCAAGGATACACAATTAGCAGAGGATCTCCCAGCCCTTATGCAGTTTAGATTCCAGGGGAGGATGACACAGACAAATAATTAATAAGAAAAATCATGGCTTCATGTATAATGATCACTTGGAATACAAGAGAAGAAACAAGCGTAGTCATCAAAAGGAACTTGGGAGATTTCGGAGGCATTTGAAAGATGATTGGAGGTTTTGAAGGGAACTGTCAAGAAAAAGGAAATGGCATATGTTCACGTAAGGGAAATTTTACACATGCACTGTGAAAATCCAAAGGGGAGAGATGTGTAAAAGAAGACGTAGCAAACTGTAAACTGCCACAGAGGTGTCAGAGATGAAGATTCAACGTTGTTTGTGACCCTAGGGAGAGACGGCAGTGTGATATGGGCAGAAGCCAGATTGGGTTGAGTAGAGCAGTGAATGGTGTGTGGAAACCAGAGAGAATGAAATAACATGAAAAACACAGATTAACACACAGATGGTAAACAAGATTAAGAGAGGTTGGTTTTGTCTTTATTTTCATTACTAACTCACATTTATTGGTCACTTATTATGAATCTTAAATAGTAAAAATAAATTAGAAAACAGGAAAGAATATTTGTCATCAAGTTACTAACTTCCCATTGAAGGTTTTGGGGTACAATATTAACATTTACAAAATAAGATGTCTCAGGTACAGATAGATTCAATACGGAAACAAAACAAGGTAATATGATTGTCACTGGGAATAGCTGTTTGGGTACAGGAGTCATAGAAGTGATATTTTTATTGAGAATTAAATGTTTGGAGGCAGCCATGAAAAGATTTTGTGGAAGAGGATTCTGAGAGACACAAATAAGTGTAAGCGCCTGGAACTTTTGTGAGCATCACATGTTGGAGGGGCCGAGATTAAGACAAAGTACAGTGAATGATGGGAAGAGAGAAGAGAACAGAGAAAAAAAGGTGGATTAGAAGCCATGTACCAGAAGGACATAAGGAGGGGAGCTGGTTGTGTCAATTAGTATTCTGGTTTCAGTAGCAACCGATTAAAGAGTCTTAAGTTAGGAAGTGACATAATACATACTCTAGGAAAATTGCTCTGCCTGCTCCGTTGACTTTCAGAAAAGCGAGAGAAGAGCATGACAGTGAGTGGAACCAACGGGAGTTAAGTCTGCTGCTAATTGAAGCTGCTGCATTGGGAGAGAGTTGCAGTCTTTTGACAGTTGCAATATTTTTTGAGTATATCACCTGCTGTAAATTTGTGCAGACTACTTGAGCTTTATAAGCTTATTAGCCTCCATTTCCTTAACTTGGTAATGGGCTAATAGAAGTAATGTTCCTTCTTCTCACTGGTTTGTTGTTTGGATTAAATAGGGACGTCTATGGGAAAGCCCTGAATAAGCTATAAAGCATTTGTCTAGTGTGTTTATCGTCTGTTCTGTTAAATTGTCATTTGTCAAGAACATCTGCTTCCTCAGAATTGATTCTGACATTGAAAAGACTAAAAAGAAATATAGCATACAACAGTCTGCTTTGTGAAACCCACCAAAAGCACATATTTTTCTGCAAAATATTACTTCCTGGTACTGTTTTTGATTTTTAGTGACTTATCCAAATTCCCACAGCTATTTGGTAGTGAACCTGCCACTAGGTAATTTACCATGTTCAAATGTATACTCTTTCCTTCAATATACAGAGCTCAAGTATCAACATAGAGTTTAATAATAAGAGGTTATGGAGCATATTTAACATAATCAAGTCAAGAAATACAGCAAGATATTTGCTTAGCTATCAATCAATCATCTGTCTAGGAGATAGATCATCTATCTTACCATTCTGATTAGGTCCAAAAGGACCCAGAATGGTTAAATCAAAGGTACAGATTTATTATTATGGCAAATTTTAAAAGTTTTTGATGTTCTTACCATTACTGTCTCTATGGCTATTTGAACAAATTTCACTTTCAAATTAAATAATATTCAAAGCCACAAAATCACTAATGATATGTTTGACTTCTGATATGTTCTAAAGCATAATTTAACATAAAAAAGATACTGCAATTATTTTAACCTGATATTTTCCATTAGTTTTGCCCATTATGTGTAAATCTGAATGTCGCATTTTGGAATTCAGCTGACTTCTTGACTTGTAAGTTTCTAATCAACTCTAAATTTATCATATTGCACCACTACATTTATGGTCACAATTTTTCTTTATTTTTTTTAAAGATTTTATTTATTTATTTATTTGAGAGAGAGAGCATAAGCGAGGAGAAGGTCAAAGGGAGAAGCAGACTCCCCATGGAGCTGGGAGCCTAATGCGGGACTCGATCCCGGGATTCTGGGATCATGACCTGAGCCGAAGGCAGTCGTCCAACCAACTGAGCCACCCAGGCGTCCCAACAATTTTTCTTTATTGAAAACTTCTTAGACTCAAATAGTTTTGAATTTTTGAGACTGTGCAACAAATGGTCAACAAATCTATAAGATTACATACTACATGGAATGAATCTGTTGTTTTGGAATGAATCAAGTTTGCAATTTATTTAAAAGTTGGATCCTATCTATATGCCAAGAATACATCTCAGTGGGAAGGGGCGAGTCCTGACAGACTTAGAACTAAGTTTCTAGTTGTAGGAGACAAACAATAAACAATAAATGTAATGTTGAATAAACTGTATATTATGTTAGAAGAAAAATAAATACTACAGCAAAAGTAGAACAGGGTAAGAATTTGTACATCTATTTCAATCATCTTTTTTTCTCTGCTAATCCACTTTTACTGAATTGGCAGCCTCAACATCAAACCCTGCATTTACAGTTCCATTTTGGTATTCAGCCCAGACTGGCAGGAATTTCTCAATTCCATTTCCTAATTCCTGTGGGGGAGAATCTGACTGCTGCAACTTGAGTCAGGGTTCCAGTCAACTATGGACCAGAGCCAAAATCTGTCCTATAAATCTACGGTTAGAGTTTCATCCTTGTGATGGAGAAGTTCTTATAGAAGAGGGATGTGGCCTAGACACATAAAATACATTGCCTATTTATCCCCTAGTTCATAATCATGAAATGGCTTCCAGGGACCACATTCTCAGAGAATTCACTCAGTATTACAAGTTAGAGGCAAGTTGGCCAGTTTGATAGGATTAATTATATTCACACATTTCTCTCTTTCAGGAATGAATGTCTTCTTCAGATTTCTCAACACTCAACAGTCAGGACTAGGTCACTGGGTTTGAAAAGTTAGTATCTGGCATTTTGATGCATTTATTTGGGGGACAAGCCATCACCGATAAGGAAAAAATGACAGAAGATTTAGGCAGCCCATGATATCAATTAGTCTCATATTATCAGGTATTTTGATACTTTACTAATATTTTTATTTTATATATATATATATATATATATATTTTACTCATTAACCCTTATAAGGGTCAAAAAGAAGTGGGATTTCTATGACATTTTTTAAAATTTTTTATTTTTTTATTAACATATATTATTAGCCCCAGGGATACAGATCTGTCAATCATCAGGTTTACACACTTCACAGCAATTACCATAGCACATGCCTTCAGCAATGTCCATAACCCCATCTCCCTCTCCCTACCCCCTCCAACCCACCCCACCCTCACTCCCGGCATCCCTCAGTTTGTTTTGTGAGATTAAGAGTCTCTTGTGTTTTGTGAGATTAAGAGTCTCTTATCCTATCTTGTTTCATTTATTCTTTTCCTACCACCCAAACCCCTCATATTGCCTTTCAACTTCCTCAAATCAGGGAGATCATATGATAATTGTCTTTCTCTGATTGACTTATTTCACTAAGCATGATACCCTCTAATTTATGATATTTTATAAGGAAAACTGGATTAGTTAAAATTTCCAAGAAACATCAGGAAGTTTGCTGCTTAAATATCGCAAATACCCTGAAAAAAATATATATCTCACTGAACATATGTAATATATGAAAAGCCCAAGATCTCAAATTCATAATTTAATAAATGATTTCCAACTATTTTAATGAGTGACTCAATTGAAATATCTAAATTAATGTGTACATCAATATAACTTTTTTTTAAATTTTAATTTCAATATAGTCAATAGTTTATTAGTTTCAGGTATACAATATAGTGATTCAACAATTCTATACATTACTCCATGCTCATCAAAATTAGTGTACTCTTAATCCTCTTCATCTCATACACTTCCCCTTTGGCAACCATCAGTTTGTTTTCTCTAGTTAAGAGTCTGGGTGGTGGTGGTTGTTTTTAATTTCTCTCTTGACCCCTTTGCTTATTAAATGTTTTGTGTCTTAAATTCCACATACGAGTGAGATCATGTGGGATTTGTCTTTCTCTGACTTATTTTGTTCTTAGAAATAGGCAAGATTTTATTATTTTTTATGGCTTAGTAATATTCTAATATATGTAACCTCACATCTTTTTTAAAACCATTCAGATATCAATGGACACATGGACTGTTTCCAGAATTTGACTATTGTAATTAATACTGAAATAAACATATATAAAACCATATATTCTTTTGTGGGTTTTTTTCAAGCATTTATTTAAATTCCAGTTAGTTGACATAGAGTGTAATATTAGTTTCAGGAGTAGAATTTAGTGACTCATCTGTTGCATATAACACCCAGTGTTTATATCACAAATGACTTCCTTAATACCCATCACCCACTTAGCCCATCCCTCCACCTACTTCCCCTTAAGCAACCCTCAATTTGTTTTCTGTAGTTAAGAGTCTGTTTTATGGTTTGCTTCTTTCTTTTTTTTCCCCCATGTTCATTTATTTTGTTTCTTAATACTGTGTATGAGTGAAATCATATGGTATTTGTCATTTGTCTGACTTATTTCACTTAGTATAATATATTCTAGCTCCATCCACTTCTTTGCAAATGGCAAGATATCATTCTTTTCGGTTGCTGAATAATAGTCCTCTGTGTGTGTGTGTGTGTATGTATCATGATTTCTTTATCCAGTCATCAGTTGATGGACAATTTGAGCTCTTTTCATAACTTGGTTATTGTTGATACTGCTGCTATAAACATCAGGGTGCATGTATCCCTTTGAATCAGTATTTTTTGTTTTCTTTGGGTAAATACCTAGTAGTGCAATTGCTAGATCATTGGGTGTCCTGGTTTTAACTTTTTGAGGAAGCTCCATATAGTTTTCCAGAGTGGTTGCACCAGTTTCCATTCCGACCAAGAGTGAACCAACTTTCTTTTACTCCACATCTTCAACAACATTTTTTGTTTTTTTTTGTGTTTTTTATTTAATCCATTCTGAGGGGTGTGAGGTGATATCTCATCATGGTTTTGATTTGCATTTCCCAGATAATGAGTAATGTTGAGAACCTTGTGATGCATTTGTTGACCATCTGTATGTCTCCTTGGAGAAATGTCTGTTTATGTCTTCTGCCCATTTTTAAGTTGATTATTTGTTTTTGTGTGTGTGTGTTGAGTTGTATAAGTTCTAATAATAGTTCACTTTAAGTGACCCAATGTCTACCTTGATCTAAATCTAAGGCAAACATTTAGAGTCCTTTAAGAAAATTAGAAATTTTTGAGGAATGGGCTTTTCTTGTACTGACTATAGAGCAAAATCTCAAGTCATTCATGTAAACATAAATGTTTTGTTCTCCATTCTTTGTGAATCCCAGGGACATACTTCCTATAATAAAGACTAAAGAAGATAGTAAGCATGTTACTCTTTCTTTCATTTAATAAACAATTTTGACTAACAGATACTATTCTGAAGCTTAGGGTGCAATGTTAAGTTATTCATGTATTCTGGGTCAGGCATTACAATCTTCTGAGAAATATATTGGCATAAAAAATAATTAAAGTAAACAATAAGAGCTCAAATAGAAACATAAACACAAGACACAATATATTCTGGAAGCACAGAGGAGGAGTATTTAGATTTGCATAGAGGAATAGAGGAAGTTTCCAGAGAAAAAGGCCATCTAAGCTGATCAATGAAAATTGTTTTCCTAGACGGTATAAATGGGATGGTCTTCAATAAAGTACAGAAGAAACTGCCTGTTCAGAAGTACTTTAAACTGAGTATAAGATTGCCAATGGGGAGGCAGATAGAGATAAGACTAGCAGTGCAGACACATGACAGTATATCCTGGGAGCATGTGAGAAGACTGCTGTGCTACTGAGTAGTGCAGTTTATTTTGTAAGCCAGGGGAAAGCTGCAAAGTCACCAGAAGTGTTGAAAGAGGGATGATATGAACTAATTTAATTTCTAAGTTCTCCTCCTGACATCCACAATGAGATACCATTAAACACCCACCAGATGTCAAAAACTAAAAGGACTAATGACATGAAAAGGTGTCAAGGATATGGAGCAACTGATGGATTCAAACAATTCTGGTGAAAGTATAAAACGTACAGTCACTTTGGAAAAGAGTTTAGCAGCTTTTGATTGTGTTAAAAATATATAACATGACCCAGGAATTTACCCCAAGAGAAATGTCAATGTATGTTTGAAAAAAAAAAAAATTCACCCAAGAATTTTCACAGTAACTTCCTTCATAATAGCTAAAAAACAGAATTAATCCAAATGTCTATCAAGAGCAAAGCAGATAAACAAATTGTGATGTATTGATAAAATGGAATACGACTCATCAATAAAAGGTAATAACCTACTTTTAAATATAATAATATGAATGAATCTCAAAAATATTACGCTGAGCAAAAAAACCACAGAAGAATATCTGCTGGTCTAAATCTATTTATATGAAGTTAAGAAAAAATTCAAACTAGTCTATTATTATATAAACCACAATAGTGATTTCTAGAAGGGATAGGATTGACTAGACTTGGGCTTGAGGAAATTTTCTAGAGAGATTAAAATTTTCCAAATCTTGATTAATATCACGATTACACAGAATATGTATTTTTTAAGATTTTATTTATTTATTTGAGAGGGAGCACAGAGGTAGAGTGAGAGAGAGAAGCAGACTCCCCACCAAGTAGACAGCCCTATGTAGGGCTCCATCTTAAGACCTGATATCATGACCTGAGCTGAAATCAGACCTTTAACCAACTGAGTCACCCAGGAACCCCAGAATATGTACTTTTAAAAACTCATTGAATATTTGACACTATATGAATATCCTTAAATATTGTTAATTGAGTAAATATTACTCAATTTCCAAAAAGGACAGCTTTGACAGCAACTTAAAGGTGAACTACTAAGGAAAGAGGTTGATAGCAAAAACACCTCTGAGGAGAATGATGTCTTATTACAGGTAAAGGTAAGGATTTAATGAAAACAGTGCCAGTGATGACACATAAGAGAGCAGATTTCATGAGGAAGAGGAAATTCAGCAGAAGAGATGACTATATTCACAATATGATGATGGTGACAGTGGTGGGTAGAGAAAGAGAAGAAAATAAAGAATGGATATATGTTGATGTCATGGTTAAAAATGTACATATTGAAGGACAAAAGATCTAGTATACCTAACACAGTATTGAAGGATAAAGTCAGTCTAGATTTCAAGACTTCCTTGTTACAGTAAAGCTTCAGTAATTTAGACAGTGTGATATTGGTGGAAAAGAATAAAAAACAAATAGATAAATGGAATAGAGTAGAAAACCCAAGCGGTGGCCAAGTGGTCTTTGACAAAAGACCAAAGACAATTGAATGCAGAAAGGATAGTTGTTGCTGTTGTTGTTGTTTTTCTCAACTAATGATGCTGGAACAACGAAGAAAACTATGTGAAAAAAAAATCATACACAGATGTCAGAACTTTCACAAAAGTCAGTCAAAATGAATTATAAGGGCTACATGTAAAATCCAAAACTACAAAATTTCTAGATGATATCATAGGAGAAAACATACATATTCTTGGATTTTACAATGACAGACACAATAACAAAACACCGTTCTTGAAAATGAAGGAAACTGGGAAGTGTTGGTCAGGGGATATATGAAAACTAATGATTCCAATTTTATATGGATTGTATATTTATATATGTGGTACATATTTAATATTCAGGTTGAGAAAACAATGGCTATGTCTAAGATTCAATAAACAATGGCTATTCATATGTGTAGAGGAATAAAAAGAATAGAGCCTATGTCAGAAATCTAAGAAGCATCAGGTAAAGAAGCCAGAAAAAAAAGAGGGTGAAGGAGTCATTTAGAGAGAGAAGAAACAGAACAGATTGGTTTTATAAGAGTCAAGGTTGAGTATGTTCTGTTGTGTCAAATGCTGCAGAAAGATACAGTAGTTTATGAATATGAGGAAATAATGGGAAATCTAGGTTACTAATTTTAGTGAAGTGGTAGGATCTAGGCAGGTTTGCAATGAGTTGAATAAAGAAAAGGATTTGAGAAATAAAGTTAAAAGTTCAGAGCAATAACTGACAAGTCTGATGAGGAGGAAGAGGGAAGTCCAGCCATCACTGTCATAACTCATTAAGAACATTTCAAGGCAGCTTTCTTTACTGTATAGTTCTTAAAGGGAGGGATTCATGTCTTTGATGAAGTGTTCTTGTTGCTGTTGTTGGCATAGCATAAAGCTAGTTAATAGTATTCCAGTGAGTTTTTGAAATATGTATATAACATGTGAAAAACTTACGTAATATTCAGTGTAAAAAGGTGACTCCTCCATCGTGCATTCAGCAACAATTGATTTAATATTTTAAATGATATTATATTTTCTACTTGGGATATTTAAACAGAATCCTCTGGAAAATTAACCATAGTTTTACAAAATTTCTTATTTGACTTCTTACCTATGCCTTACTTTTTAAAATTTAAGATAAAATGTCATTCTGAAACCTATAGCTGGTATTTTAAAACAATGTATGAGCTGTCACAAAGGCATTTATTAAAAAATATATATATATTTATTTATTTATTTGACAGAAAGAAGCAGGCTTCCCAGGGAGCAGGGAGCTGGATGCAAGGCTCAATCCCAGGGCCCTGGGATTGTGAATTGAGCCAAAGGCAGAAGCTTAACAAGTGAGCCACCCAGACATCCCAAGGCATTTCTTTTATTAAAAGTTGATTTCCTGGGATGCCTGGGTGGCTCAGGTGGTTAAGCAGCTGCCTTTGGCTCGGTCATGATCCCAGCGTCCTGGGATGGAGTCCCACATCGGGCTCCTTGCTCGGCAGGGAGCCTGCTTCTCCCTCTGCCTCTGCCTGCCATTCTGTCTGCCTGTGCTCGCTCTCTCCCCCTCTCTCTCTCTCTGATAAATAAATAAAATCTTTAAAAAATAAATAAATAAAAGTTGATTTCCTAAAATAATCAATGACCAGGTAGACCACAACAATTATGATCAACATTTAGATAATTTGAATGGTCTTTCACACTTTGCTTTTGCTTAGCATATCTGTTAACTTTAAAAAATATTTATCAAAGAGGTGCCTGGGTGGCTCAGTGGGTTAAAGTCTCTGCCTTCTGCTCAGGTCATGATCCCAGGGTCCTGGGATCGAGACCTACATCGGGCTTTATGCTCAGCAGGAAGCCTGCTTCCTCCTCTCCGTCTGCTTGCTTGTGATCTCTGTCTGTCAAATATATAAATAAAATCTTTAAAAAACATATTTATCAAAGTAATAGGAATAATTATATTATGACGGAGGTGATTTGATGAATAACGATTATTTTTTTAGAAACACTTAAAGCAAGTGAAATTTTAGGTTATTTATTTTCTGAAGTGATTTGGGTTGTAATAAGGTAGTTTTTAGAATTGGGTCTATATTCCCAAACAACTTCATTTTTTTTTTTAAGCAATAATTTCTTTTAAACTAAGTGGGCATTTTATTCACTTTTTTTTTACTTAAAATTTTCAAATGTTGAAACACATTGTGTAAGGTATTAAAACAAATTAAGTTCTCAAACATTCATACTCTTCTGTTGTGACTATACATAAATGGTGCAATATGTCAGAAATATTGCCCCTCCCCAAAAAGCAGTCCATTTGTATTGCTCTTTTGAGCATAAAGATTAAGCTCCATCATATCTTCAGCAAATAAACTCTCAACAAGGTCATGGCATTGTTTACATTTTCTATTTGGAACAATTCAATCAATCCTGTAAGACAGCTTAAGAAATCACCAAGAATTCTATAATAAAAAGATCTCTATCAATGAAGTGCTTATCAGGTTATGGTCAATACAATTAAATTAAGAACCTTAGTTGGCATAAGAATAGTCAGATTGCCACAAGATAATTACTAATAATTGCAGAAAATTCCAAAGTTTTTCAATTTTATCTAGAATAAATGGCCATGAGATAAAATGAACTAAATTATGTTAATATAGAAAAGATTGGCAAGAATGTAAATATATAATAAAGGGTAATTAGTTAACTATACTATAACCATACAATGTAATACTATCTAGTCATTCAAAATTATATGTGAAAGACTATCTAATAATATAAAAGAGGTTAATAATATTTAGGTAAGGAGGAAAATTCAATTTCAGTTCTTTTTCGGGAGAAAGACTAATTCCTGTTCCAATAACAAGTGATGTCCCCCATGTAACTTCATGAGAACTGATTGAAGACTCACAATGAGAAGAAGCCAATTCTACAACATTTCTGTCTGCGCTTAGATTTAAGATCAATTCACATGAAGAAGAGGATTTCCACCACTAGGATTAGCATTCTGTCTGTTTCATATACCTCCTTCAATTTGTACAATTATAGAGGAGCAAAGAATTGTGAGAAATATGTCCTCAAAAGCGAGATTTTATATATATATATATATAATATATATATAAAATATAGATATTTATATATAAATTTATTTTATAATTTATATTATAAATTAAATTTATAATTTTATATAAAATATATATAATATAAAATATATAAATATATATACAATAAGTAAGATATATATATATTTTTAAATTAAAATCATAGAATGTTAGATTTGGAAAAAGCCTTAGAAAATACCCAGGTTTTGGGGCACCTGAGTGGCTCGATGGGTTAAGGCCTCAGCCTTCAGCTCAGTTCGTGATCCCAGGGTTCTGGAATTGAGCCCCGCATAGGGTTCTCTGCTCAGCAGGGAGCCTGTTTCCCTCTCCCTCTTTCTGCCTGCCTCTCTGCCTACTTGTGATCTCTCTCTCTGTCAAATGAATAATAAAATATTAAAAAAAAAAAAAAAAAGAAAATACCTAGGTTTTTTTTGGTTATTTTATTGATTAAGGACACCAAAGGATGGATCAGTGACTTATCCTAAGCTGCACCATTGATGGCACATTTGGGGCTAGAATTCAAGGCATAAGAGTAATTCAAAAATTGTCATAGCTTTTAAATACCATGAACTTGAAGTTCAAGTTCTATCGGTGTTTGCTTGTTTTTGGTATTTAAGACCTATGATAAATTTTTAATTATACTATGTCTTGAATTCTGTTTTACACCTCTTAATTTAATGTATGCTTTTCTATTAGATTGTAAAGCATTTTTTTTTGGATTATAAAGCATTTTATTCATAATTTTTTCTGATTTGTAATTTTTTGTATAATAAATTGAATTAGCACTATGTGGTATATGTCAATTTTATTTTCTGTCAGTTCGCTATTTTATTTTGCCTGTTTTGCATAACAATTATTTCCATTTTTATGTAATCAGATTTATCATTTTGGGGGTTTTTGCTTTTTTTAAGATTTTATTCATTTATTTGAGAGAAAGAGAGAGCCTGTGAATAAGTGAAAGCATGAGCAAGGGAGGGGAGGAGAGGCAAAGTGAGAGGGACAAACAGACTGCCTGGGGAGCAGGAAGCTAGCCCCCTGCCAGTGCTTGATCTTAGGATCCCAGGATTTTGATCTGGAACTGAAGGCAGACACTTAAATGACTGAGCCACCCAGGCACCCCTTAGTTTTTGATTTTAGGGCTTTTGGTTAGCTTAATAACATATTCCCCCATTCAAAGATTATGAAGTTGATACTTTTTTAAATAAAGATTCTCTTTCCATGATTTAAAATGTTTAACACATCTAAAATACTTTCTGATTTGATGAGGGAGGTTTTCGATCTTAAAACCAGAGTTCTTTTGGTTTTCACAAGATTTCTTTCTCTAACTCTCAGACAATTTAAATAGCTTCAAAATCATCTGTTTCTAGAAAAAAACCTTAGTAAAATTTCATCTATGTAAGGAGCTGAGCCTAGTAATTTTTCTCAATCGCATTTATGATTGTCAGCACTTTTAGTGTAGTTTGTTTTATCTTTTCTATGGTCAACAAGGATGAATTATATTTTTATTGAAAATCCTCAGGTTCTTCCAAAATTTTAAATTGATTTACCCACAATCGTGTAAGACATGTTTTTATTATTAACATGTTTCCTTCAGAATATGTAGTTATTTCTCCAATCAGGAGCCAAATTTGGGAGATCATTTTTTTTTTTATTAGGTGACTCAGTAGTTTTTCACTTTACCCAACCATTTATCAAAGCTATTTATCAATTTCCTCATTTAATAAGTTAGTATTTTTAAAGGTTTTTTTTTCTTGATTTTTCAATAGGTTTCCATGGACCTTTTGTTCTATTTTGTTTGTTCATAAATTTTCCTGCTTACTTTGTTATAAGTCTATTTTTCAAAGGCATACACTAAAGTTTATGGGTATCTTCTTTTGACAAACTTTTCTTTTTTTTTTCTAATCTAACCATTTTACAGGTAATTTTCCAGCTTTCTGACTGCAGTCAGAAATCAGTTTGACTGAGATTCTGATGATGTGGAGCCTCACAGATTTGAAAAGCCTAGATACTTCCAGTCCACAAAAGGAACTAATTACAAATTGCAATGCAACAGCTGTCTTAGCAGAAATGAAGACTATAACTTCATGTCTTTTTCAGATTCTTTTTGAAGACATTTCTCTGACAACAATAAAATCAAGCTCTCCTTGAAAGTTGTTATGACAAGTGGTCTTAAAGTGATGACCAATATTTAAAAGACAAAGACAAATAAGAAGAACAAATAATGATAATAAAGTTTATATTTAAAATATATATCAAGGAGTGCCTGGGTGGCTCAATCAGTTGAATGCCTGACTCTTGGTTTTGGCTCAGGTCATGATCTTGGGCTTCTAGGATGGAGCCCCATGTTGGGCTTCATGCTGAGTGGGGAGTTCACTTAAGGATTCTCTTCCCTTTCCCCTCCCCTTACTTGTGTGGACTCTCTCTCTCAAATAAAATAAAATAAATAAATCCTTAAAGAGATAGATAGATGATAGATGATAGATATATAAGATCTTTGGGCTTTATTTACTTGTATGTGCATCTAAGGAAAAGAAATAGCTAAGAAATATACTACTTTAAGAAAGCTCCTTCTCTAGCAAGTAGCCTATGATGGTCATTCCCTTAAACATTCTACTGGGCTCCAAACATTTTCAGTTTAAATTATTGCCTTACTGGTGGCTGTGGAAGGTAAGAGACAAGAAATAACCTGGCAGAGGGAAGAACCTTGGGGGAAAACAAACAAGATTTTTCCCCACATAAGAGACGAGTATAGTCATATTGACTAATCAAATCAGTTCCTCCTTAAGGGAAGAATTCTAGTGTTAGCAATTCCTGATGCACTAAGTCTTTTGATCAATAACTGTTGTGTTTGTTTCCTTTTTACAAATGGGACTTTTTATTTAATTATTCTGTTGCTCATCCACCATTGTACATTGGAAGTATTGAGCGCAGATAGCATGTCTATTAGCTAATTGCTAGGTTATGAGTAGCTGTATATGAGCTTGATGGAGAAAATGGCTTATTGCCCAGAAAAATTTAGGAAGTTGTTTTAGAGAGAGAGAATAGACTCTTCTTTTTTCCTTCCTTAATTCTACTTTGAATATGATGTCTGGAACTTTAATAGTCATCTTAACATGAGAGTCACTCTCCTCAAATTTTTCAGAGAGCTTGAGGATGTTCAAATATCTAATTAATATGGAGTTGTTTGGAAAGACATGCCTATGTTTGGGATTTTATGATGTACTACTATACTAGTCAGATAAAGACACTGTTAGTTCAGGGTTCTAACATACATTTAGTCAAGCTTCGTTCTAACTGATGTATAATTTTTTTCACCTGCTTAAAATTGTATGATTCAGCTTTTTCATATCCTTGTGTTTGCCTCTTTGGGTTAAGAAATATGAGTTAATATTTCAGCATTATTAAATTTATATTAACCTCATATATATAGTCTTTATTGTTTACAAATTCGATATGATATTATTTGATATAATTATATGCATATTTGTTACAGTAATTCTGATAGCATCAGATATTCCCATCATCATTCTCAATCTTCTTAGCTTTACATACTTTTTAAAACATACTCCACTGACTTTGACTTTATTTGATATTACTATACCAACCTCTGCTTTCTTTCCCTTATATCTACCGGATCTTCACATTTTAATGTCAACCATTTTAAACTACTTTCTGTTTGATAATCTCCTGTATGTTGTTGATAGCTTGGTTTTATTTATTTTTAAAAAATATTTTATTTATTTATTTGACAGAGAGACAGACAGTGAGAGAGGAAACACAAGCAGGGGGAGTGGGAGAGGGAGAAGCAGACTCCCTGCTGAGCAGGAAGCCTGATGCAGGGTGCCTTGATCCCAGGACCCTGGGATCATGACCTGAGCCAAAGGCAGATGCTTAATGACTGAGCCACCCAGGCTCCCTGGTTTTATTTATTTATTTTTTTTTTTAAAGATTTTATTTATTTATTTGACAGACAGAGAACACAAGTAGACAGAGGCAGTCAGATAGAGAGAGAGGGAAGCAGGCCCCCTGCCGAGCAGAGAGCCCGATGCGGGACTCGATCCCAGGAACCTGAGATCATGACCTGAGCCGAAGGCAGCGGCTTAACCCACTGAGCCACCCAGGCGCCCGGCTCCCTGGTTTTATTTCTTGATCAACTATGATCATCTTAAAAAAAAAAAAAAAAAAAAAAAATAAAAGTTGAGCATATCCCAATTAACCAATAGTTGACCTCAATCCTTTTATTTAATTTTAACTTTTTTTTTTATTTTCAAAACTTCATTGACTTTTTCATTTTGTTTTTCTTTTAAATTAGAGAATCTTTGTTTTTTCCTCTACTTCATACTTTGTGAAGAGTGACTTTTTTTTTAAGTTCTCTTATTTCTACTTTAACAGTGAATATTATAGATAAGCCTTAATTTTTTTAATTTGCAGTGAATGGGTTCAGTTGCCATCTGAGTCCAGGTAGGGCAGTCACTTCCCAGAAGGACTAGATCTGGGCTGAGCTGTACTCTGCTCTAACCAGTGCTATTACTCAGGTGACCAGGAAGGTTCAGCTAACAGAATGTGGCTCTTCTAGCCTAGATCCCATAGGGACAATCTCCAGGAACCAGATTTGGGTGGGATCTTGGATGAGGATATGGAGTGGGATGGGCATAACTTACTAACTTTTAAATGTTTAGACATATAATATGTGGGCCACCATTTGTACTCTTTCCCCTAGACTGCACAAATACTACGGACAGGACTATGTTTAAAAAGTTACCACATGGAGCTTTAGGAATATAGGGAATATAATTATCATTAAACAATTAGAGTAACATTAAATATATTTTAAAATGTCATTCATCCATAAATATTGACTTAAGTATATACGCTTGTTAAAACTGTAGTCTGTAATATTGTGGCTATGAAAGACAAATTCTCTCCCTCCATCAAAAGCACAAAACTAAATTCCTACCATATCCAAACCCTTCCAATGTGAATCTACCAATTATTTAAGTCATACTCAACTTCCACATAGAAAGATGTTAAATACTCCATACTTTTATTTACTCATTATGATTTTTTATATGCACTGGTCTGGCTTTGGAAATAACTATGTGTTTAGAATTCTAAATTCACTGTCTATTGCTCTTATATCCCTTTAGCCCCTTGAAGCAAATACATTCTTCCTTTGTTTTGTTTAAATTTAATGAACTATTTTTCTTCATTATAATTCATGAATTCAAAGAACTGTTTTGAGTTAATTTCCATCTAAGCCAAGATATAAAAGTCTGATGATGCTAGTATCATAAAAAGTGAGTTATTTGTGATAATGATACAAATATCAAAAAGCTCACTAGCAGCAGTAGCAGTGAATCATACCTACCTGAAATCTCACAGCAGAAGTTATCTACTTTCTTATCGTACACTTGTGATGTTATGTAATTTTAACTGGTTCTCTTAATTTTTTCTTTTTTCTTTTTAAAGATTTTATTTATTTATTTGACAGAGAGAGAGAGCACAAGCAGGGGGAGTGCAAGGCAGAGGGACAAGGAGAAGCAGTCTCTCCACTGAACAAGGAATCCAACATGGGGCTCAATCCCAGGACCGTGAGATTATGACCTGAGCCAAAATCAGATGCTCAACTGACTGAGCCACCCAGGCATCCCTTAATAAATTCTTAATATTAAAATTCTCAATGTGGTTTCCTTTTGTTCTGCATTAAGTTTAAGTTAGAGAGATTTTTAAAATCTATTTTGAAGGCAAGAATCCTCTCTCATAGTAAAGGATTTTTCATTAAATGTATCAGAAAGTATCATTTTACTACTAAATATCTAATAAAAATACACTTTCCTATTGTAAGGTGAGAAAGCCAGGCTTAATTCAGGGTTGATATTATATACTAAACACTTGGCTCTAACAGACAACCTTCTAAACTTTCCACACTGTGTTCCATGTGAGTTTGTCCTTATTTTTAAATCTAAACTGAGATCTCAGTTTTAATGTTGACAATGTGAAACATCGAATAGTTTTATAATTATTTCTGGCGAATAAAAAAGAATTTTCTCTTCATAAACTAATAAATAAGTTTTGAAGTAATTTAAAAAATGGAAACAAGATTCAAACTCAAAGTTCTCAAAATCTTTCACTTTGTTAAAAATAATTTTAGATTGATTGAAGACTTCCAGAAACATGGCAAAATAAATACAAATGTTAACTTTCACCTTTTCTTTTCTCTTTTCTTTCTTTTCAGTGTTCCAGAATTCATTGTTTATGCACCACACCCAGTGCTCCATGAAATACTTGCCCTTCATAATACCCACCACCAGGCTCACCCAACAGTCCATCCCTCTCCCCTCCAAAACCCTCTGTTTGTTTCTCAGAGTCCACAGTCTCTCATGGTTTTTCTCCCACTCTGATTTCCCCCAACTCACTTCTCTTCTCCATATACCAATGTCCTCCATGTTATTCCTTATGCTCCACAAGTAAGTGAAACCATATGATAATTGACACTCTCTGCTAGATTTATATCACTCAGCAAATTCTCTTCCAGTTCCATCCATATTGATACAAAAGTTGGGTATTCATCCTTTCTGATGGAGGCATAATATTCCATTGTATATATGGATCATATCTTCTTTATTATTTGTCTGTTGAAGGGCATCTTGTTTCCTTTCACAGTTTGGCAACTGTGACAATTGTTGTTATGAACACTGGGGTACAGGTGGCCCTTCATTCCACTACATCTGTATCTTTGGGGTAAATACCCAGTAGAACTTTCACCTTTTCTTGAAACCACCATAAAAATGAAGGAATTTTTAAAGATGCATAAACCAACAAGGGAAAAACAAAGAGATAACATCAGCCACAAAACAATGATGAAAGTTAGAAGGTCAAGGGAAAGTGATAAGACCCAAGAACACAGAATCCTTTGAAGATATATAAGAAAGCAAAACATAAAGTATAATAATACTGCATATTTCCCAGGAAACTCCAAAATTAGTGATACCTAGCTACCTCTTCACATAGAGGTAAAAAAAATAGAAGTTAAAAGAGGACTGATGAAATTTCATTTAGGAAGTATTCAGACATGTTGTTCCTTTCCCTACTCAAATTTCCCTTCTCTCATCCTTGAAAGAAAGGGTGGTTTATTTTTTAGAAATGGTAAAACACAGGGGCACCTGGGTGGCTCATGGGTTAAAGCCTCTACCTTCGGCTCGGGTCATGATCCCAGGGTCCTGGGATCGAGCCCCACATGGGGCTCTCTGCTCAGCAGGGAGCCTGCTCCACCTCTCCCCACCTCTCTGCCTACTTGTGATCTCTGTCTGTCAAATAAATAAATAAAATCTTAAAAAAAAAAAAAAGAAAGAAAACAGAGAGATTAAGCAAACATAAGGATACTGAACTAAGGTCCTTTACTCCACCCTGGTCCATTTCACATTACTTTGTTTCCTGTAAGTGAGGCTTTTACCTTTCATGCATGCTAAAAGAGGTTCCCCATAAGAATCTAAAAAAGCAATAGGGGAAAGTACCAGAAATAAGAAAGAAGAGAGAAGAATGTTGATATAATACTTGAAAATTACCTTCTCATGAAGGATATTATTTTCTCTGAGAGTAGAGAAAAATACAAAAGATCAATAAAAATTAACCAAAGACTTGAAGACTTAAAAAAAAAAAAGTCTAGGAAGTTAAAAATACCAATTGAAGGAGTTCTACAGAAAAGGAAGCAAGAAAAACAGAAAGAAAAATCACTAATGAAACAAGCCAAGAAAACTTTATAAAACAGGAAAGAATGAAGGAGGGCCCAGTGTAATGGATCAAATAGATCTACCTCAAAGAATTTCCCCATGAGATTTTAGACTACAAAGATATATTTCTGAAGAAAAATAAAATCACATGCAAAGTAATCAGGAATCATCTTGAATGCATACTTAGACAATAGCACTATACAATAAAAGCCAATGGGGAAATACTTTAAAAATTCTGAATCATAAATATCTAAAACTTTAAATCTATATCAAGAGAATCCATTGATCACAGTTGACGGTAGACTCAACATTTGAAGTCTCAGATTGTTTATTTCCCTTGTACATTCATTAGGGAATCTATTAGACAGTGTGTTCCACCAAACATGAGCAAACACCAAGAAAGAGGAAGACATGGGGTGTAGGAAAGGGAAGATTAATTACGGGAGAGAGGCATTAGGGCTCTGCAGAATGGTAATGAAAGTTGACCTCAGGATGACATCTGTGTACCTATAGAGAAGGCCAACAATCCAGACAGAAGTAGTCATATAACTTCAAATTAGATTTCTTCAGAAAGATAAAACTGGTGAAACTCTTTTCTCTGGACATCTTGAGAGAAGATTTAAACAATTGGTGAAAAATTTTAAAGTGTTAAATTTGAAAAAAAAAAGTTAAATAAGAAAATTATTAACTCCAAGAAAACAATGTAAAAAAGAAGAAAAAAGGAAAGAAAGAAAGAGAAGGAGAAAAAAGAAATTACAATTTATTACATGGTTCAACTGCTCAACAGTAAAAATAATCCACTTCATCAGATGATGGGAAAAGTTGTATGTTTTTTGTAAGGTTTATTTACTTATTTTAGAGAAAGCACAATTAGAGAGGGACAGGCAGGGTTGGGGAGAGAATCTCAAGACTCCCCACAGAGTGTGCAGCCCAATGTGAGGATCAATCACAAGGCCCTGTGATCATGATCTGAGCTGAAATCAAGAATAGGATAGTCAACCAGCTGAGCCACCTAGGCACCCCTGTGTATTTATATAACAAAAATTACAATACACCTATACTGGAATAATGGGAAGGATGATTTAAAAAATGTGTGTGTGTGTATGTGTGTATGTCTATGTGTGTTGAGGATGTGGTAGAGAAGAGCAAGAAGCAAGGAAAACCAATAAGTAATACCTAACAGTGGAGAAATAAACAGTAGTAACAAATATAATGTAGAGATGTGGAAGTAAAAGCAAAATTAAAAAGCTAAAAGGGATAAAAATGAAAAATAGATGAGGACAAGGTTTTCATAAAAAGCCATGTAAAATGATTTATCTTTTTAAACTAGAGCATGCATCACTTTGATTAAGGTTTTAAAAAAAAAAGCCAGCTTAGTGTTTTTAAAATTGCATGTCAAACCCATTAGTGAGTAATGAAATTTATATAGTCATCTCTGCTTTAACAAAATGAAATACAATGGAAGGAATAATATAAAAAATACCAAGGTAATATGAATTGTGTTATCAATGCAGTAAAGTGTGTTGTTTTGTGAAACGTGAGTAGGTATGTATATATAAGTATGTATATTGTGTGCATACTGTGTCATAATATAAAGCACATTTCTTAGTTATTATTTGAAAATACATTGCTTAATCTAATTCTCTAGTTATAAAAAATGAAGGACCCAAGAAATTGTTGACTTTCACACACAATAGAAGACACACCTGAAAACAGAACTCCTCTTAAAAGAAGGTTATTTACTATATGACTTCTTTTTAATGTAATGGAGTGTCCATAGACTATAAAATTCAAAGACCCTAAATTAATATTTCAGGCTTACCATTTCACTGATTTACAAAATTGTTGACCTGTACAGTTTTCTCTCATCTCTTTTCTATTCTTTTTTGTGCAAATCACTTATAACATGTTTATTCCTTTATTATTATCTTTGAGACTTCCTAAGGAGCCAGAGATAAGTGCATAAACTTAATCTATCATGATTAAACAGAATTCTGTCTAAGCTTTTTCTGTTATGTTATTATCAGAAAGGATATACCACCTGAGGGAGTCTGTTCCTAATCAATTTTACCATTTGAGATAATAGTTATTCTCTGAACTTCAACTTCTCATACATTAAACAATGAGACTGGACTTGTATCTTTCTTTTTCAAGAATCCACATTTCAAAAGTGTTAAGTATTTCCTATATTTTATAACACATCCCTCTTCAACCCCAAGTTTTACATTTTTAGCGTCAATGTCTTATAATTTATACAATTCATAATTAATCTCTCACAATTTCATGAGGAATTCTTTCCATTTTTCAGAAAACACACTATGTCAAAGGTATGACTTACCACTTCACAGGTTTTCCCTACAAATATCTTTTATACCAAATATTTTTCTAGCTATGCCCTGGCCTCATGCAATAACTAAAAAACTGTCAAATCGTCACTTTAATTATAATCTCTAAGGTAGTATCTTGGATCCTCATGCTAAATGTGGAGGATATTTGTCGTATTTTATGATAGTTTTTTAACAACTTTCTGTTTGAGGAGCTTTTCTAGGAGTCTTTCCTATCTATGACAGAAGCTGGAAACTTGCTTGTATAGCCTCCTTGAATCTTGGTTCTTCCAGTCAAACACGAAATATTTATTACTTATCGCACTTTTTGTAAATCAAGAACTCAAGAGCGGCTGACTAGCCAGTTCGGGCTCAGAGAACCTTACGAAGTTGCAGTCAAAATCTTGGACAGAACTACAATCATTCCAAAGCTTAACTGGGGCTAGAGCATCTGCTTTCAAGATGGCTCACTCCTATGCCTGGCAAATTAGTCATAGCTAATTGCAAGGAGCCTCAGTTCTTCTCTATGAAAACCTCTTCAGTATTCTTACCACTTGGTGGCTAGCTTCTCATAAAGTAGATAATAAGACAGAAAGAGACAGGCAGAGTGAGCCAGGGAGCCAGAAGGAAATTATTCTTTTCATTATCTAGCCTCAAAAGTCACATAGTACCAATCCCTCCATGGTCTATTTGTAAGACGTGAGTCACTAAGACCAAAACATTTGCAGACATATTTTAAAACCACCATTCTCATCTTTTTGTTCTGCTATCTTCCACAACTGACTTGCATTTTGAAGATCAAGATGGCTCATAGATCTCTAGTCATCCAGGCCTTTATTTTAACAGCAGGAAAAAGAATACTTGGCAGAATTTTACCTTTTAAGGAAATTTCAAGGAAGTCTCAGGAAATGCTTCTATTTAGGCTTTGATGGCTAGAACTCTGTTGCTCCCTCAGCTGCAAAGGAGGCTGAAAAACACAATCTTTTATTAATTGTGACAATATGCCTTGCTAACCTTTAAGGTTTTGTTACAAAGAGGGGCAATGAAAATGAATGTTAGTGTAGGCAACCAATATTCTCTATGCAGAGAGCCAATAAATTAATTATTAAAAAACAATTAAGAGGGGTGCCTGGGTGGCTCAGTGGGTTAAAGCCTCTGCCTTCAGCTCAGGTTACGATCCCAGGGTCCTGGGATCGAACCCCCCATCAGACTCTCTGCTCAGCAGGGAGACTGCTTCCCCGCCCCTCTCTGCCTGCCTCTCTGCCTACTTGTGATCTCTCTGTCAAATAAATAAATAAATAAAATCTAAAAAAAAAAGAGAGAGAGAGAGAGAGAGAGACTTCTAGTTCTGAAGAGGGGGAAGTTCCATTCCTCCCAATGCCTCTTTCTTACAACTGAAAAAACCATGAACATATCTCCAAAAATAAGCTTAAGAAGACTCTGAGAGGTGGAAATTAGAAGGTGGATTGCCTATGGACACAAGACTCGGAAACGAACATAAAGACGAGTCCTCTGGGTTCCTTCCTTATTGCTGCTCATATATCCCAGTCAAGGCACTATAGAAGGCTTTAACTAGGAACAGACAAAAACTCACCCAAATATCTTATTTTCTCAAGCCAAAGGACTTGAAAAGGATGGCCTAATAATTTAATGTATTGTTGGCAATAACTGCTCTATTCCAGCCAAACATGTTTCAATATATAAATGGCAGCCCTTCAGTTTCACTGTGGTGCTGGGCTTTAACCACCACAGACATTGAGAGGTTGGGCAAGGAAGTGTGAGTCTGAGCTAATCAGCACCTCCTTGGTGTCAGTCGGTTCCAGGGTAGCTGAACTTCCATCTTAACAGGAACAGAGAAATATCAATTAGCCTTCTACTCATTTCTATACAGATGTCATAAGGGTCCAGCATGGAACTCAGCTACTTCTCTTATTTCCATCCCCAACATCCCAAACTCAGAGGCAGTGAGAAATTTCACTTTTGCTTGGAAGATATTAGCAGAAGCTGTTTCCAACCCAACCACCTGTAGAGGCAGTGTGAGTATGAGTTAGTGCCCCATTTTTCAAGTAGTTATTTTGGCAGTGTCCAAATGAGAAGTTGAATGTACACACCTACCTAACACTGTGGCTATCACTTAACAGAGAATAGTTTACTTAAAATTTAAATTGTAATCCATCATAATATAATATCCAAAATGAGAAAGACATTTAACAGATACCAATCACAAGATAAATCAGTTGCTTGAAATATCTGACAAGGATTATGACAGCCTAAAAGTGCTTTGACAAACAGTTACAAATCCTTTTGAAACAAATGAGAAAATAGAAGATCAAGGAAATAGAAATTATAAGAAGAACTACATAGAAATATGAGAATTATATAACTGAAAACTATAATAACTGAAATTAAAAACTCACTAGATGGGCTCAATAGTAGAGTGAAGATGACAGAAAATAGAATCAATGAACTTGAGAATTGGTGAAAACATAATTTGAATTTACTTAATCTGAATATCAGAAATTGACAAAAAAATTAGACTCTCAGTGACCTGCGAAACAATAACAGAAGAACTAACTTTCATTTATTTGCATTAAAGAAAAAGACAGAGAAGGAGACACTGACAACATAGGTACTTGAAGAAATAATGGATGAATATTCCCCAAATATGGTGAAAGACACATGCCTACAGATTTAAGAGACTGAGTTACCATTAAATATAATATATCTAAAGAAATTAAATCCATGAACACAAGAAAGAAAGAAAGAAAGAAAGAAAGGAAGAAGAAAGAAAGAAAAGAAGGAAAGTTTAAAACTGGCTTGAGAGACAATACTACTTATACAGCACAATTCACATGACAGTGGACTTCTGAACCATGGAGGACAGAGGATAATGACAATTTTTAAGTGCTGAAGGAAGAGAACTGTCAATCGTGAATTCTACAGCTGGTGAAATAATACTTCAGGAATGAATATGAAATAAAGACATTCCCAGATGAAAGAAAACTAAAAGGAAATTTCACTAGCATCTTTGAATTATGGCTAAAGAAAGTTTTCTAAAGAGAAATAAAATGATAATAAGTTTTGTGACTTCAGAAAGAAATAAGAACATTGGAAATTGGGCTAAAAGTAGTAAACTCAAGAGATTTATTTTTTCCTCACACATTTCCTAAATCATATTTGATGGTTGTAGCAAAATTGTAATATCACCTAAGTTGTTTCCTATGTATGTGGATGAAATCCTTAAGACAATTATATTTGAAAAGTAGAGAGCATATTTGGACCTAAATGGAAATAAGGTTTCTATACATTGTTGAGATAAAATAGATAAGAGATAAGACTTCCATATTAGTAGACTATCATAAGTTAAATATGTATGTTGTAATATTTAGAGAAACCAAGATAGACTAAACCTTTGGTCATAAAATAAGCCTCAACAAGTTTAAAAGACCTAAAATCATGGACAGTATCTTCTCTGATAATATGGAATAAAACCAGAAATTATTAGCAGAAAAAGAATAGGAAGATCTCCAAATGTTTGGAAATTGAGCAATATACTTGTAAACAATAGCTGAGTCAAAGAGGAAGTTTAAAAGGAAATAAACTATGCATAGAACTGAATGGAAATGATCACACCATATTAAAATATGTGAGATGCAGCTAAAGTAGTGCAGAGAGGAAAATTAATAGCATTAAATACTTAGGAAGGAATAATGATCTTAAATTAATAATCAAATCTCTTTTCTTAAGATATTAGAAAAAGAAATTAGCAAAATAAACTCAAATAAGTAGAAGGAAGGAAATAGTGAAGAAGAGAAATCAATAAAATTGAAAACAAAAATAGAGAAAATAAATGAAACAAAAAGTAATTTCTTCAAAAATCATTAAAAATTATAAATCTCTAACAAGATTGACAAAATTGGAAGAGGAAACAAATCATAGTATCAGGGCTCTAACTACATGTCCTGCATCCAATAAAAGGGTAATAGGAGAACAACAAAAAAATACTTTATACTCATATATTTGACAATTTAAAAGATATTTATCAATTCCTTAAAAACCACCAACTACCAAAACAACCATAATGAAATATACAAACTGAATAGTTAGTCCTATGCTATTAAAGAAATTAAATTTGTAATTTAAAAAGCTCCCAAAGGAAAAAAATTTGTTAATAAAAATATCTCAACTCTTAATTCAAAGTACAACCTGAATCAAATTGAGCTGTATTGTTGACTGCAATCCAGAGCTTCATTATTAGTACAGCAAATCTTTTTAATTAATGTTGCTTATTTCAAAAAAAAAAAAAGAGAGAGAAAAAAATTTCTTACAAAAGAAAAAAAGGAGAGGTGCATTACTGATGTGTTATATTTTATTTCTTCATGTACTAAAAAATAAGAAAGGTGTTTTCTTGATTCACAGGAGAAATATCTGTGTATCCGTGAGCACTGGAAAGTACTGTATGCAGCTAAGGGAAGAATTTTATATTATTAAAATTATCTTGAAATACACTTTCAACATGTATTTTTAAAGAATATATTTTGCTTTGATATTTTTCTAGATATCATTGTCTACTCTATTTGTGTCTAATACTAGTGATTCTTTGATGTGGAATAAAATATCTAATAACATGATCAGCACTTTCACAGTTCTCTAATTTTACCTGTGTTCTTTTCTCTAAAATGCATGATATTCATATCACACTTCTCCTGACTAATAAGTCATTCCTCAAGATTAATAAGTCTTATCCCTTAAATTGCCTATTTCTTTGCTCCCACAGTATACCCTGCAAATCTTTGATGTCAATATGTTACATTTGCTGCCCATTTATAAAATAATGCTCTGACCTTCCTTCCTTCAGGGAACTAGTCACTCCCCACCTCACAAATCAAAGATTTGATAGGGACTGCTGTGTATCACTACTCCTATTATTCTTGGGACCTTAGATCCTTCTTGGCATGGGCATTTTTTCAGGATTGAGTATGCAACCAAGTCAAAATTAATGTGATTCAAAGAAGCAAATGTTGAAGCTTCTAAGGGGGTGGGGGGAACTCCCCTTTGCTTGTGTAGGAGCTATAGGAAGAGAATTTTCCCCTTTCCCTAGATCTCTAGTATAAGAATGTGAGATTTACTTATTATTTTTTTAAGATTTATTTACTTATTTGGGAGGGAGTGTAGTGAGGAGGGGAGTGACAGAGGAAGAAGGAGGGAGAAATTTTAGCGGACTCTATGCTCAGCACAGAGCCACACAGGGAGCTCAATCTCACTACCCTGAGATCACTATCCTGAGATCACAACCCTGAGATTATGACCCTGAGATCATGACCTGAGCCAAAAGCAGGAGTCTGATGCCTAACCAACTGTGCTACCTAGGCACCCCTAGTATGTGAAGTTTCTAAATGCCTGAGCATTCTTTAACACCATGAAGAAACATGAATTTGATGAGGTGGAGTTTCATGTTATTAAGCTGGCTCATGATGGAGAAATGTGGTCTTCAATAGTTTTGTTTGAACTATTTGTCTGAGATCAAGCCTATCTCTAAACTTTTTGTTTATATATCACAGTTCAAATTTTAGTGTCCTGGTTTGGGTTTAGGAAAGGACCCGACTGACATAATCCCTATCCTAACAATTTAGTTAAATTATTAATTTTTGTGTTTTCTCTCCAGGAACAATCTGAGTTCTTGTGAAATGGGTTCATGCAGCATATATATATATATATATATATATATATATATATATATATATATATTTTTTTGGTCATTAGAGAAGTTTTATTTTTCACATATTTTATTCTCATCACCCATGTAATAAGACCAAAGATATATCAAGCACAGATTCAGAATCTGAGCTCTTTCAAAGAAAAAAAGAAAGGAATTATTATCAATTTAATAAATGATATTCCAAGATAAATAACCATGGTCTTTCATTGCTTTCCTTGCCATTCTTGGCAGGAAGATGTGGCTTTTTTTTTTTTAAAAGCAGCTCTCAACTAACATTTTTATAATTTATTTAAAATTTATTTATAATTTATTTAAAATATATATATATATATTTAATTTTTTTAAATTTTAATTCCAATTAGTTACCATTCATATTATATTAGGTTCAGGTGTATTGTAGAGTAATTCAACTTCCATTCGACTTTCACTTCCATACATCACTCTGTGATCATCATCTATTGAAACCATCCCACTGCCCACCTTCCCTCTGATGCCCATCAGTTTGTTCTCTATAATTAAGAGTCTGTTTCTCTTTTGCTTATTTGGTTTGTTTCTTAAATTCCATGTATGTGTGAAATCATATTGTATTTTTCCTCCTCTGACTGACTTATTTTACTAAACATTATGCTCTCTAACTCCATCTGTATCATTACAAATGACAAGATTACATTCTTTTTTATGGCTGAATAGTATCTATATCTATATATTTATGTCTATCTATCTATACACACCCACACACACCCACACACACCCACACACATCTTCATCTGCTCATCAGCCAATGGACAGTTAGGCTGCTTCCATATCTTGGCTATTGTAAATAATCCTGCTTTAAACATAGGGGTGCATGTATCCCTTGAATTAGTGTTCTTAAATTCTTTGGCTTAAGTACCCAGTACTGTGATTGCTGAATCATAAAGTAGTTCCATTTTTAATATTTTGATGAAACTCTATGCTGTTTTCCACACTGGGTGCACCAATTTGCATTCCCACCTATAGTACACGCATGAGTGTTCCTTTTTCTCCACAACCTTGCCACACCTGTTGTTTTTTGTGTTCTTGATTTTAGCCATTCTGATGGGTGTGAGGTGATACCTCATTGTAGTTTCAATTTGCATTTTTCTGGTGATAACTGACGAGCATCTTTTCATGTTTTCATCGGCTATCTGAATGTCTTCTGTGGAGAAATGGCTGTTCATGTGTTCTGCCCATTTTGTTAATCGGATTATTAATTTTGGGAGTATTGATGTTTATAAGCGCCTTATATGTTTGGATACTAACTGTCATTGGAAATGTCATTAGCATCCACCTCCAAGTGTATCGCTTAACATTTAGAGAGCAATCAATAAATATTTTTAAGGTAAATAGCTAGAGAATAACTTTTTAACTTTAGGAGAGGAAGAACTTGTATTACTTATAAATTGTTTCATGTTGTTGTTTAAATTTTCACTAAATAGTGAGTCTGGGTGGCTCAGTGGGTTAAGGCCTCTGCCTTCAGCTCACATCATAATCCCAGGGTCCTGGGATCGAGTCCCGCATCAGGCTCTCTGCTTATGAGAGAGAGCCTCCTCCTGCTTCCTCCTCTCTCTCTCTCTCTGCCTGTCTCTCTATCTACTTGTGATCTCTGTCAAATAAATAAAATATTAATAAAAATAAAATAAATTTTCACTAAATATGTTCTTTAGTTTCAGCAATCCTGTAGAGTATGGGATGCTTGACACATACATAGGAACAGTAATCATAACATTCTCTTTTTTAATACAGCTGCTTCTCATAGTGTGAAATTCCCATTTATCCAAGAGGACAGAACTAAGTACAAAGGATTTGCAATATCACTTGGGATACTTTTTATCCTCTGAAAATAGGTAACCAATACTAATATAATAAAGAATGATATGTAAAGCCTGTTTTGCACTAGTCAGCTAAAAATAACTAAACAAACAAAAATTCACAAAGATAAGCATAAAAGATTCTTTGTATATCATGATTTAGAAACTTTAACTATAGCTGATACTCTACCAGGCTAAAAAACATTCTGATTCAACATACATTCTTATATAAAGGCTGCTATATTAATAAATCTGCAGGTCAAACCAATTTGTAAAAAACATGCATGTATTTGTCTCAAGAGCAGAGGTATTATTAAAAGTCTTTTTAACTTAAAGATTTTAAAATTTCATAACTATAAGAATATGTGTATTTCTGAACATGTATGTAGAGTTTACTGTTTAAATATTCTTGTACATTTTATTTTAACCATTTTGTGTCAGTATCTTGTATATATAATTAATATAATTTATAATATAATCATTTATATTTTTCCTTAAAATAGTCAAGAAATTTCTTTCAATATAAAGTAAAAACAAATTTTAATTGCCTTATTGGACACTTTCCAGTACCATCAACTTAGTAATCAATTAATTTAATCAGATTCAACCTCTGATTTAAATGTTGAAAAATGCCTTCTTAAGAATTACAGTAATTGAACTGATTGATGTGCTTCCCATATTTATTACAGCTTTTAAGTCTGTTTATCTACCAAATGTTTTAGATTAAGATAAATCATAAGTGGGCCTGTTTATCAAATCAGATATCTGGTATCTTCTGTTAGCTTAAGTGAGGTTGGTCTCTGAAAACAAACAAAAAACAAAGACTATATAGTATTCTAACAATTCCATTCTAGTTTTAAAAAAATTGTTTACTTTTGATGCCCCTAATGCAAATCTTAGTAATTACTGCTATTTTCTTTTTCTTTTTTTTTTCTGTTTTCTTTAATTTTTTTTTATTTTTTATAAACATATATTTTTATCCCCAGGGGTATCAGGCACAGATGATGTATAAGATATCTAAGGTTTCGTTAAATGAAATTCCAAAATGAGGACACAGAATGCTCTTTCCTGATATGTTTTTATGATGATTTTGGCAGGCCTTTAATTTCCTTCTGAAATTTTAATACCCAGAGTTTTGCTTCTTTTTTTTTTTTTTTTTTTTTTTTTGTCTTTCATATGCTGTATTCAGGCTCATAGCTCATGAGCTCAAGTTCTTGGATTTGACACAAGGCACCACTCTTAGATGGCTGACTTTTATAGATCAAGTATTGTTTCTCTTATCTTATAATGAAATATTTTGACATAGCCAAATTGTGCTTTTAGGATAACTCATTTATCATTTAACCCAAACTTCTGGTGACTATGTAAACTCTACACAGCCCCTTACTGCCCATCTCTCCTTATCTTCACCAGCTGGCTATAAAGGAAAGGCAAAGTTTTGTTTCACTGACAAAAGAAGAAGGAGGCAGCCTGGTTTATTTTCTTCTCAGCCAACCAGGTAGATTGCCTGCTGGGTTCCAGGCTTGCTTTTGTTGAGACTGGAGGTCTGAGTGGACAAGATCATTCGAGTCAGGGACTAAGCGACTCAGCATTAAAGTAGAGTGACTTCTGTCTTAGCTTAGCAAGCTCTCTGATTTAACCATCCCTTCATTCTCTGACTACCAAGACATGAGTCCTCACTCTTACTGAAATAAAGTTAAATGAATGCACAACAAGTGGAAGAGGAAGGATATGGGGGCAGTGGAATGGAAGAACATAAGCAAAAGATCCAAACGGAGAAGTTTCTATATATAGAGAGAAAACTTAAAAGCATCATCTTTCTGGATGACTTCATAGGCCCTCAAAAAATCCTTCCTTTGTGTTTACTAACTATGGTATCCTGAGCAAACTGTGAGGAATAAAGGGTAGCACAGATGTAAAGTACCTAGCACATGGAAGATGCAATGATTTGAACTATTCTGTACAGCCTCAGGATAGTTAGAAGTAATACTTTTATAGCAGCTATGAAAGAAAGATAACTTACTAAAGGCAACTAAAGGGAGAGTGTGTGTTTGTGTGTGTATGTGTGTGTGAATTTAAAGATATGGAGTTCCATTAAGGTCTTCATAGATCCCAATCTCAAAGATGGTTATAAATGGATCCCTGGTCACCATACACCTAGTATTTATTGTTCTAGACTATAGCAGATCTAAAAATGAGGGTAAGTAAACCTAGAGAAGAAACAGATTTAATATAAAAATTATTTCTAGTATAACATTTTGCACATATTTGATAATAGATGTTAGTTAATTGATTAACTTAATGTTTAGCAGAAGAGTTAAAAGGTGAAGGAAACAAATATAGAGGTAAGGTTCAAGCTTGGACTGGGCATAATATTGGCTTTTTATAATGTATATGAAAAATTATTTGACATGAAGTGACAGAAGTGACAGAAAAGGGACTGGGAATCTGAATATCTGTGTCTTGCTGTGAGTTTCAATTTTGTAAAGCATGATCAGAAACACAAAAGCAAACTCTATCTACTTACTTCTGGTAAGTAGATAGAGTTTGTCTTATTCTGCCCACCATAGACACCCCACTCGATTTTTTTTTTTTTTTTTAGCTTTTCCATTTCCCATGAAAATTCTCAAAAAAACCGGGTAGCAGTCAGTGAATTACTCCCCTCTGTGCCAACCTACTTTGACTTGTAAGGTTCCTAACTACCCCTTCCATATATTACCTCCCACTCCCTGCTGTGTTTTGCTTTCCACAAGTTTTCAATTAATCTCCATTGAGGTGTTAACTGATAACCAAGGTGTTAACTGAAGTGTGAATTCTCTCAGGATTATTTAAATTTTGAAAGCAGGCTCTTTGAAGACCCAAACATTCAGTAATATGGAGAAACTGAAAGGAGACTTCCCTGTGATTAATACCTCAAACCCTCACACTTAGTAGACTTTTATTCCCACTACTAACTTGCCCAGAAACAACGGCATGGCTTTAGAAGCATGGTAGAGGTTTAAGGAGCTCTGCCAGTAATAGTAGATGAACTGAACCATACCTGACCAGCACAAATGCACTCATTCTATTTCTTTTGATTTATAGCATTTCAAACTTGCAGTTTGTTGGTAAATCCTGCTCTACCCTCAGATGTGGAGTTTGATACACTATTAGAGGCTTTTCTCCCAAAATAAGAACAAGCAGTGAAAGCTAGATGCAAAGAGATTCTATGAACATGTTAGTGTCAGCAGTGAAATAGATGCATTTGGGGGGTAAATATGTATTTACGTTAAAATCTATAGCAGATGATAATATTGGGGGGTGGAGGAGTATTAGAGCCTCATCCCTCATAAATTTTTTTTTTTATTTAAAGGTTTTTATTTATTTATTTGACAGACAGAGATCACAAGCAGGCAGAGCAGCAGGCAGAGATAGAGGGTGGAAGCAGGCTCCTTGCTGAGCAGTGAGCCCTATGTGGGCTCAATCCCAGGACTCTGGGATCATGACCTGTGCAGAAGGCAGAGGCTTAACCCACTGAGCCACCCAGGCACCGCCCCCCCATCAAATATTTTAAAACATTTTAAAACATTTTTTTAAAATTTTTAAAAATTAATTTACAAAGACTAGAAGGTAATTTTCAATTTAACAATTGTAACTTCCTCTAAGGGATAATTTTGTGCTTTTTCCATTAGATTTAAATTTAAAAAGGAATAAAGTTTTTAAACATGTTAAAAGATTCTCATTGAATTGAGAGTAAAATACTTTAACTTTTATGGTAGAGAAGTGAATATAGGGATATAGGGGGTTGATGGATGGGGACAGAAAGAGGGTTTAGTGGAGGGTGGACCTACCAATGGTTGTCTAAAGGATGTCCTAAGCAAGAGAGTGCTTCAGAATATCCTGAAATATATGACATAGCCAGCTGTGACAAAACTGAAATAAACATAATTGGAGAATTAGTACACATCAGTGTTTCTAAAGTTATCTAATGTGAGTTTACATCAATCAGGGTGTCTATGGATTGCACTTGTAGATTCTCGTTTTCTCCCCCATCATCAGAGTGGAAAGAGTGGCATTTGAGGAAAATATCTTTTTTCCCTTTCATTTATGTATTATATATTCATTTTAAGTCCTATATTTACAAAAGATAGAAATCAATATTAATCATGCTTTTTGATTCCTATTTTAATACAGTTTGAAAAGTGTTACACAAATGTTATAAGAGATCGAAATAGAAAATAGAAGCGGAAGGTACTGCTCCTATTTAACTATCTCCTCAAGTTTTGGAAAACTACATAAAATTTTCAAAGGTCATAGCTTTGGGAGATACAGTTTTAGCTGAAATAACCTCTAATAAATTCAGAGATGCATAGTCTTATTGTGGTCTTTTAGCCTCCATAGATCTCCTGATTTACATATAATATTCACTTCACCTAAATCCTTCCAGTCTTTGGGAGAGATTCTCTTCATCAGACTCTGTTTACCGGGGGTAATTATTGATTTCCTTCCACCTTATTCTGAATAGGTGGAGAAACAATGAAAAGCCAAGTATTTTGTCATAAATGGAGGTGTGGAGAGCAAAATTAGTGTTCTGTCTCGAAAATGTTCTTCTCCCCTTTTTTCAGTAGGGAGACATAGATTAAGGTTTTAAAGTTTTTGATTATGGTCTTAGAGCATAAAATACAGTTGTCAAGGAGTTTTTAAGGGGAAATTATCTACGGCTGCGGAAAATTTAGGTGTACTCAAACTTCCTACCTAGTAATGATCTCTGTCGAAAAGAAAAGAACTTCCACTCCTTAACGTGAAAGTCTGCACTGTTATAATCCAGAATTCACTCAAACATTCTTTAATTTTCGGCATTAAGCATCTCCCAAGACCCTACAGATATGGCTCTTAGGGTGGAGCTCAGTCCAAGAGGTTTACAGGACTTAAACTCCAAGGGATTCGTGACTTGGCGATGCATAAAGTTTTCTTCAGATCTCATTTCCCACGTCTGAGTGACCAGCTTTGAAATCGCAGACCAGAGACAACTAAGGGAGCTACAGCTATTTTGTGTTAAATCAGTCCTGGAGCAGAGAGAATGTTCAGGCAGTCTCGCGAAGATGAGAACCTCTTCTGGAGGGGAGAGGTTATAAAGCAGATAAGGATTCCTAGGCGAGCAGCTACCGCATCCTCTGCCTTCAGCCGAGCGTCGCATCCGGACTCGACTGCAGCTCAGATCCAGAGAGAGGAAGGTGGGATAGGAGGAGGTGGGAAAGGGAGAGGAAAAAAATAAAAAAAGGAGCTGGGGGAGGGAGGGGTGAAGCCAGGGGAGTAAACGAGAGAAGAGCGCGCGGGGGGAGGTGGAGATGCGGGGAGCGCGCCTGGCGCAGAGAGCTGAGTGGACCGCTCCAGACAGCGGCGCGTGCAGCAGCTCCTGAAAGCGGCGAGTTAGCAGAGCCGGGCTGCGTTTCCAGCAGGAGCTGCGAGCTCAGTGCAAGCTCACAACAAGGTGATGTGCCTGGAAGCATTCTTTTGCCCGCGCGGGGTGCCGCAGCTGGGGCTTCCTCCCTTATACCCCCTCTCCTCCCCCGGGTCTGCGGGTCTGCGCGTGTGTGAGCGCCCGGGTTTGGGGGTAAAACCTCCGGGGAGGGGGCACCCCGTCCCTGCTTGTCTCCTCCTCCCTCTACCCCTGTCGTCGCTGATGCATGTATTCCCGGGTTTCCCGGTCTTCTTACCCCTTGTTTGACACTGCCCCCCTCCCCGCCCCCCGGTTGTGTCTCCTTTCCCAGATGCTCAAGGTGTCAGCCGTATTGTGTGTGTGTGCAGCCGCTTGGTGCAGTCAGGCTCTCGCCGCTGCGGCGGCGGTGGCTGCGGCCGGGGGGCGGTCGGACGGCGGTAATTTTCTGGACGATAAACAATGGCTCACCACGATCTCTCAGTATGACAAGGAAGTCGGACAGTGGAACAAATTCCGAGACGTAAGTGCTGCGCACCCCCATCCCCGGACGCAAGAGCGCGCTGCTCCCAGGCGGGGGCCGCGGCGGCTGCGGGCGGGTGGGCGGCGGACTCGATTTTCCGAGGACAGGGGCGCGGGGAGCCGGGCGGCGCTCGGGGTGGGGGAAGTTAGCGGTGGCGATGACCCCTCCCGGCTAGTGCTCGGGAGAAGCTGCTTGCTGGCTGCCCCGGAGTTCAGATCTCACCAGGTGCCCTCCTGCCTCCTGCATCCTCGTCTCCCGCGTTCCTCCCCACCTCCCTCGGCCCCCAAAGGTTTCCAAAGTGCTTGGCTCTACCTTCTCAACTTTTGAATGGTGTTTCTGGCAGTAGTAAACACGGCAGATAGATGCGCCTTGGCGATGGATTGCCACTCAAGCAACTAGGATCGATCCCGTTACTAATGGTCCATTAAGGAATTTGAGGGAGGAGGGAGGAAGATGTAAGATTTCTAAATGCCGGCTCTCCCAGGGGTGGGAGGTGGTTTGGGCGCACCAGCGGGCAGAAGTTGAACTGCGCTTGATCCCATCAAATTGCTGATCAGATTTGTGCTCCAGCATTAACTTTAACACAGAGCATGTTTGTAGCGCATTCGATACGGTTTTATTCCGGAATGCATCCCTGCCGGAAAATCCGCCCGGTGAGGGGGGTCGTGGCGGGGGGACTTCCGTAGGGGGGGGCTCTGAAAGGGTTAAACTGTAGACTCCCCCGGGGTGTGTCCTCAAGGGTTATTAAGAACGAGGCAGGTGTTGAGACGTTTGTTTGCCTTGGAGTCGCTGGGGGTGACTTCCAGTCATTTTCCCCAACTGATCTGAATGGAGCCGGGGAAGAGCTGCGGGCGGGAGAAGCGCGGTTCACCTCCCAGCTTTCAACTTGGCTGTCCCAGCGAGGTGGCGGCCTGGGCCCCGGATTACCGCCCCCACCCCCAGCCCACCTTTTAAAACCCGGGAGGCCCGAAAGGAAGCGAGAGTGATTCACAGACACCCTGCCAACCTTTATGGTGACATTTGAGAGAATTTCTCCTGGAGTCCATCTGCACTGCCCTACGTAGACATGAGTTAACTTCTTTCATCAGCTCACACTCTGTCACGATTTGGGAAAATAAATGGAAGCTTAGATTAGTTTTCATCTTGGCTCCTCTATCCCCTGCTCCCAACACCCCTCACATGAGTCAACTGAAGAGGCAAAACACGTAGCTGTTTCTGGCAGAGGGATTCCTGAAGAGACGCTGATTTTCACTTCAAAATTAGATGTAACTCATAGATACTAGGCATGGGTACAGGGGTGAAAAATGGTAAGATAATGATAATACTTAATGGAGGACTCTGTCTTACACGTTTTACGAACAAAGCTTCAAATCATTTGAGTGTTAACCAAAATCCTTTACACATTTTTTTAAGTTTATGCTAATATTGAATACAATCAAAAAAGCAAGCAAGCAAATGAGATATTTCTAAACCTGGAGAAGGATTTCTGCTTATCATATCCTCATTTGGAAAAAAAAATGAAGATTTTGTCATTATGTGAACAATGCTTCACATAATGACATTTTATTTATTGATGGCTGCTTGAAAATCTTTTAAAATAAATGTTAGGCTTTCTTCCCCAAAATATATTTTAAACCTTCGATCTTCCTGTACTCTGACTTTATTCAAATTCCTTTATTGCATTTTTAAAGGCAACCAGTTATGCTTGAACAGTTTGTAAGTGTGTTTGATTAAAACTATGGAGGCAAGGTGTGTTGCCTGAAATAATTAAATATTCTAGGAATCATTCATCCAACTTATACAGACACAGAATAGATCATTTTATTGTTATAGTACTTTCAGTTATCCTTAGTTGATCTCTGGTGCAGGGCGGGGGTGGGGGGGACCATTAAAAGTATATGTTAAATTTAAATAAAGGATTTACTGAAATATTTTTAGCAAATACTTGTTTTGAAGGACATGTAATAATGAAAATATAATAAATTATCTATTTAAAAATTATATCAGGTTTTAGCATTACTACTTATTAAGATAATTATGTTTTTGTAAAGATAGCTTTTGGAGGGCATGGAGAAGATAAGTGTTATCTTTTTTCCACCCTTTTAGCCACCTGTTGCTTATTCTTAACATGATAAAATGTATGGTGATAGTGTAACATCTCAACTCAGAATGCAGAATCTGTATTTAGACCATTCACCTCACTGCTAATGTACAGATTATTTTTCCCTTCTTGGGAATCATTAACTTTTTTTTTTTATTCTGTATTTTTTAAGATTATGGCTTTATTTTTTTTTTTTTTTCATTTTCATCTGGAAGCCCAAGGTGATGAGGCATTGCTTGAAGTGTTTGTGCTGCATGAATCTACCTTTAAATGTTCTGCATCAGCATTGATATCTTAAGTAATGGATTTGCATACTTAGTTTATACAAAGACAAGGAAACAAAGATATCAATCTCTTCTTTTAGAAATAATTTAACTGAAGTACTTATGTCTACTTTTCTCTCCTAAAGAAGTAGTTAATTTTATTTACAAAAAAGGTTAGAAATACCTAAGCATAACCAAGACTAGAATTAGTCTTTACTTTTTTTGTGTGTGACTATTTTACACAAGCAATATTATTTTACAAGTAATTCCTTAATGAAAGTTTGAACTATATCTTCTTTTCAATTATATTTGAAAACTACTTTGAATAATATTTGAAAATGCAATCCATCATTATATTTTAACTGAATGGTTTTTAAGATAGATGTATTTTTTATATATTATATGCAATTCAAATATATAACTATATACTATGTATAATAAAGCTTTAGGAATCAGGAACATGGAAAGGAAGTATTATGTAAGAGTAGATGAACATAGGAAACACTGCCATTGATGACTCATTTTCTCAATTTCCTCAATATAAATCACAGAGAAATAATTAAACCAAAGCCAAACTTAACACAGAAGAAACTTCAAATAATTTTGACCAGTTTATACTAACAATGCTCTTTGAACAAAGTTTTGTTGCCCTTTAAAGTGTACAGAATGTCAGTATATACACAGAAAACCTGTCCTTTTGCAAATTAGTATAAAAAGTCCTGTGGACATTCTAACTACTACATCTTAGGAAAAATAAAAATTTTACTTGAAGATACAGAGAAGTCAACTCACTTAAAAGTAAGTATAGTAGATAGATCCAGAATGACTATGTTCAGAGTATAATTTTATGATTTTTAAAATAAAGCGAACAAACAAAAAACTTTCAACAAGATATGTTTAACAGATACACTGGTTACATCACATTTTTTTTTTTTTTAAATATTTTATTTATTTATTTGACAGAGAGAAATCACAAGTAGACAGAGAGGCAGGCAGAGAGAGAGAGGGAAGCAGGCTCCCTGCCGAGCAGAGAGCCCGACGCGGGACTCGATCCCAGGACCCTGAGATCATGACCTGAGCCGAAGGCAATGGCTTAACCCACTGAGCCACCCAGGCACCCTGGTTACATCACATTTACTACCTTTTTAGTTCTGTTGAGTAGTGATAAAATCAAGAACTCCAGATTTCCCAGTGGAACAATTGTGGGATACTACCTTTACCAAGAGCAGGTGTAAGGAATTCCTTCACTCCATTCTTACATGTATAAATGTATGCATGCTTATGAGGAGAATTGAAAATCTAGATCATTAAAAGAAAACAAAGTCATTAGCTTCTGAATCAAGTGGTCCATATATTGCATATTTCAAATATTTGTGTTTTATAAGTCAATTAAGGCAATTCATGCTTGCCGTAATCATGTAATAAATGAATATGGAATTTGGAAACCAATGAAGTAATTGATAATAAATGATATAACGCCTTTATCAATCTAAACTACTATGACTTCTCCGAAGTACATATTGTAATTAAAAATGACAAAAAAAAAGATACTGTATATTGGAAGCAGTGTAATAAAAGTGTACATGGCAATGTGGCCATGCTAATTTCAAATAACTCATGTAATAAAATCAGAACTGTACCCATCTGCTGACATTCAAATGCTTCTGATTAAATTTATTGTTCAATAAAAATACCTGGGAGTGGAGGTAGAGGGTGAGAGGAGGGATGAACAGGTACAGCACAGAAAATTTTGAGGGCAGTGAAAATACTCCTTGTGTTTGTATAATGGTTGATATATATCATTATACCTTTGCTCAAACCCATAGAAAATACACCCCCAAGAATGAACTCTAAGGTAAACTATAGACTTTAAGTAATTATGAGGTTTCAGTGTAGATTCATCTACTGTAACAAATGGAGCACTCTGGTAGAGAGCATTCCTAATGGGGAGGTTATGCTTTTATGGTAGCATGTACCGTCCTCTCATTTCTCTGTGAACCTAAACTCCTCTAAGAAAAGACTATTGGAGGGGTACCTGGGTGTCTCAGTGGGTTAAAGCCTCTGCCTTCACTCAAGTCAGGATCTCAGGGTGCTGGGATCAAGCCCCACGTCGGGCTCTCTGCTCTGCGGGGAGCCTGCTTCCTCCAATCTCTGTTGGTCTCTCTGCCTACTTGTGATCTCTGTCAAATAAATAAATAAAAATCTTAAAAAAAAAAGACTATTGGAGAAAATCATAACCACAACCTCGTCATCTTACAAAACAGACGAATGACAACCTGGGGATCATTTTGAACATTGTTTCAAGAGATGCTTGCCATTCTTCTTGCAAAACCCATAATCAACTTCAGTTTGCACTGATTCCTTAACTAATTTTTAATACCCTTTAGATATACTGAAAACAATAAAAAAGTCTTACAATTTGACTTTAAAAAATTCAACCTTAAAGGACATGTTAAGTGTTGTGAAAATGTAAAATACAGACTTACGCGTCTCAGCAACCCTCAAATTAGAAGTTGAATTTTAAAATGCCTGATTTGGATATATTGGATAGTACAATAGCCTTTCTTAACCTTTTTTTTTTATTGCCTTTTCTCATTTGAGTTGAGGTTTCATCTTAGTAGAGTATACAGATTATTTGAGAGGTAATGGCTGATGGGGGGGTGGGATATTTCCTGCCACTTAGAGGCTACAGAGGAGTAAAGCCCCCTGAGAGTCTATCAACTTTTACTGCTATTAGTTAGTAAATGAACAATTGGTTTCTATGCCTACTGCAAGTAAAGTATTTCATTACTTTAAAAGGCATAGAGATTTAGACATAATCTTTAAAGAATACTTTCTCAGTAATTTCCTTAGATTTATGATGCACCCTGGTTGTATTACCTAAACAGTCAGCATACCTTTAGCATGAGGGCTTCTCCTTTGTAGTACATTAAAAATAATTTTCTTACTTGAGATATAATTGACAAAATTGTAGATATTTAAGTTGTACAGTGTGATGATTTCATATTCATATATATTATGAAATGGTTACCTTTGGGATGTGCTAAGAGGAGGAAGGGACATTTTACTACTTTATTTTTAAACAATATGTAAAAAATAATTATTAATAATTAGAGAAACTGAACAAATCAAACCACTATTCTCTCTGTTCAGGAACACTTTCTCAATAATGAATATCTAATTCTGATTTTAAAAAGTACGTTTTTAGTGTTTCTTACCATGAAACAATATCTTGAACTGTGGTAACCGTTACCTATATTTTATCATACTTGAGCACATAGGCTGTCTTTGGTAATTCTTCACAGTCAGTCTGTTGCATTCCCACAAGTGTTTTTCCTCTCTTACTTTTATCTTTTTTTCTCCTTTGATCTATTGATGACTATGGTCCACACTGTGTTTACAAATGCATGAAAGTGTATATAGTGTATATAGTATACGTACTTGCAAATCAGACCCAGTAAAGATTGTAGCAGGTGATTTTTTTAATATTTGACTAGTATTCATATTGTTTAAATCACTAGAGGACTCAATCAAGAAAGAGGCAATTGACTATAGAGAAGCAATAAGTAGTCTTTGAAGATTCTGGAGTGAGTGAGTTACTACAGCAGCAAAGGGCTAACCCCATAAAGTAGTCTAACCCCAATCTGTGACATCTGAGTCCTAGTTAAAGAAAGGTGTGGTACAACCTCCACTACCTATTTCTTAACCCACCCACCCACCACTATGACCACCACTACCAAACTCACCAGTTAAGATTGATTTTGTCAAGTCAGATGTCACATGAGAAGAGCAGGTCAGAGAATGCCACTCATTTCTGGGAAGGGACTGTCAGGTAGAACTGCCATCACATTTTAAGACCCCATTTGAATTGAGTACAAAATTTAGTCAATTTGCTTGGGTTCTTCTAACACATAGAAATTATAGGGAAGTACTTTTAACTCTCCAGTTCTCATTACTTCTAGTGAATTATTAAGAAGGTGTAACCAAGTAGAATAAGAAGTAAATTACTTTGTGATTTAAATATATATATGTAAAATACATTTATATGCATGTACATATAGGTTTATGCATAAATATGTATGTATTATAATATATTTTGTATGTGTTTGTCTTCAAATAAGTAACATTAAATCATCAGGAAACCAAAGTGATTATATCTCGTATTATAAATATTTTTTACATGCTAATTAGAAAATAGGCACTCCCTCGGGGGCGCCTGGGTGGCTTAGTGGGTTAAGCCTCTGCCTTTGACTCAGGTCATGATCTCAATGTCCTGGGATTGAGCCCCACATTGGGCTCTCTGCTTGGCAGGGAGCCTGCTTCCCCCTCCCTCTCTGCCTGCCTCTCTGCCTACTTGTGATCTCTTTCTCTCTCTGTCAAATAAATAAACAAAAAATCTTAAAAAATCTAAAAAAAAAGAAAATAGGCACTCCCTCTAAAATGTTGTTAAGACATTTTTTTTTCTCCCTAGTTTAGCTTTCTGCATCTTGCAAATGCAAGCATAATCGCCTTTGCTATTATATGTGTGGTCACCACGTGCCTTTCTGGCTCTTAAGAGAAGTCAGCTTGCTTGTGATTACACACTTCAGCTTTTTACCTAGTATACCAAAAGAACATCATATATTGCTATAAAACATCTTTTTTCCTACTTTTACAATAAGACTACGGTAAGACTGCTTTCAGATCTCATGATTCTGACTCAGAGTAACATTTTATATTCCTATGCAACTTTACTTTTCATGATCTGGGCTAGAATTATTTTATTATATTATATTATTTATATCTATATCCATATATACATCTGAAATTTGACTCTTCTATGCTATAAGTTCTTGGAGTATTCACTTACATTTTCCCCATTTATGAAAACTCTTTCATTTTTTTTTCTACTCATTCTACCTCCCCTAGTTTACAGATTCTTCTCCTTATTAGATGCTGAACTCTCTACAGTTACAGATGGTAGTCTCTTCCCTCTCAAAAAACCTACAGTTCAGGGGTGCTAGGATGCAGTTGGTTAAGCATCCAACCCTTGTTTTCTGCTCAGGATGTGATCTCAGAGTTGTGAGTTAAAGCCCCGTGTCACGCTTAGTGCTCAGTGTGGGGTCTGCTTGAGATGGTCTCCCTTTCCCTCCACCCCTCCCGCCCATGCTTTCTCAAGTAAGTAAGTAAATAAATAAATCTTAAAAAAAAAAAAATCCTACAGTTCACCTAGCATTAGCACAGTGAAGGCTTAGAGTTAACATTGGAAACATATTTAATAAATACAGGAACATTATATTTAATGTGCATTGCCATCTGCAGTCATTAAGTAAAGGCTTTTAGAACTGTATTGCTTTTTATTGACCATTTCCATTTCTCACCACTGCCAGCCCAGTTCCGTAATATAAATGAAAATTTAATTTTATATAAAATATAAGGTTTCAAGTACAAAACTGGTTTAGTCCATAAGTTTCAAAATGCACTAAAATGGAAACACTGTGCCAAAACTGTCATGTTCAATTTCAGAGTGATAACAGTAGATGGGAATTATATGCATCTTGGCACTCCCTCTGCCAGTTCATCCGATTCTTTTCCTATAGTTTCTCTTTGACCACATAATTTTTTGCTCTAAGGTTTTTAAATATTTTTTGCTGCCTACTACGTAATGTTAAAAACCAGTATCTTCCCCCTTTTTCAACTGCTGCACTTCATTTAATGGTTGTATGGCTGAATCCAGATATTTTACAGATAGTCCAGATTTATGTCTTTGACTTCTACCTCACCTATAATGCCAGTGTGTTAGTCAGAGATAGGTTAAGTTCTTGCAAAATGGGGGCTCTGAATCAACTTGCCTGAATTAAGATAGAATTTTATTTCCCAACCAGGTGATGGTTAAAGTGAGCTTGACAAAATGAGCAGTCCAGGTCTGAACTTCCAGGATCACTCTCTCAGTATTTTCTATCATCAATTGTCATTTCCTATCCAGCGGGAAAGATTGAAGAGAAGGTCAATGCACCTTACCCTAGAACTTACCAGGACATTGTCATTGTGTGTATCTCAAGGACCTCAACTCAGTGACATGGCTATACCTTGCTGAATGGGGGGCTATGGAATGTCATCTCTAAAGGGAAAAAAATAACAGTAAAAGGAAGAAGGGAAAGCCAGACACGAGGAGGAAAATATTTGTAACAACTATGTCTGTTTCATTCATCTAAGTGTCTCTTGAAATTATTCCTTGTGCCCATGGATGGGAATTTTTGTCAATTCCCATTACTTATTAGCCTTCCTTCTATCTTATTCCCTCCCTAAATTAAGATTATCCCTCTGTCCTCTGTTCAGAGTAGAGCTGGAACATCTAGTATCTAAGGTTCTGGATGTAGAAGCTCGAGGGAGTAGTAGTTTGCTAATATCTAAGAGAAAATGTTGGAGGTCAGATCAAAGAAGAACACCCACATACATTTTTAAGGAGAGCCTCATCGAATGACAAGTCCTTTTTCTAGTGAAATCATTTAGTATTATCTTCTGTGAAAAATTTTTTTGTTGTTGTTTAAGTTATGGATATTTGGCCACAGGTCCAGATAGGTAGTGTGATTGGTGGGAAGAAATTAGAATTTATTTATTGTTGGGACACTTGGGTAGCTCAGTGGGTTAAGTGTCTTTCTGGGATAGAGCCCCACATGCAGCTCTTTGCTCAGCAGGTAGTATGCTTCTCCCTCTCCCTCTTCCCCTCCCCCCACCCTGCTCTTTCTTTCTCTGTCTCTCTGTCAAATAATTAAATCCAAAATAAATAAAATCTTAAAAAAAAAGAAAAAGAAATTACTTGTTGTTCACTTAGTTGGGAAAGAACACTCTCTATACAAGGTTTTTATTTCCTCTAATGCGGTAGCGTGGGGAAAGGCAAGTATCATTAAATGCAAAGTACCTTTCCCTGAATAGTACTAGAAATGATGCCATTGCTGAATTCACACAGCAATTAGTTCTGGAAACAAGGAAGATAATCTCTTTAGCATTAGTATCTCTGGGAGAGTTACAAGATGGTATACAAAGTAAGATTTGCCAGAAATGCCATAGAAGCTTTATGCTTTTGAGTTTGACTCTTGACATCAGAGATGGCTGAATTCCTTGCCTGGATCATAAGAAGAGATGGTGAATTGCACCATTTTGTTATTTTTTTAAGAGATCTTTGAATGCTTGCTCATATTTGCAAAATGAAAACTTTAGTATTCATTTTTCTTTCATGTATATATATATAGTCATGGCCCAATTATTTCAAAGTGATCACAAAATTTTTGCTTAATATTTGCTCACACTTAGAATATCTTATAATTAAATTAATAATAACAATATAGCATACAAATATACATGGTAGAAAGGTAAAGTCTTTATAAAACCATTTTGTCTCTGCAGTCATGTAATTTTTTTCAAAGGATGATATTTTCCTCAACATTCTTCTATTGGAAATCACCTGGGTCTTGATATCCCAATCACAAGCTTCTTACTTTATCAAGGAAATAATGACCTTTGTCAGAAATAGTGTCTCCTACTTCTGAACATTTATAGCTGATTTGTCTATTCAGAATTCAGGCCTAATACACACTTTTATTTCCTCCTTTGTAAATAACACTGTGATATTTCATTGGTCCATTTAATAGGTTTAAAGGCAATCACTAATAAAATCTTTAGAATTTAAGTAAGGTAGACTTCTTTTTTTATGTATAGTCTATGTACTTTGGATACTTCTAATCAGTATTATCATTCTTATTGTAAAATAGAGATAATTCAATACAATTCCATATGTTTTCATGACTGCTTCACTAGAAACGTCATTGATTTTAAAGCTATACTTTTTAAATATACAAAAGAAAATATGAAGTACTTTACCATTATAGCAATCTGTAATTTTGTTAGGTTCTGTTATTCAATAGTTTGGTTTACTAATGATATTAATTAAAAAAGGAACTTAAATTTGGTATAAATGTGTATTTTCTACACATAATCAAATAGCAAGTAATAAATATGTAATGATTTTTTCCCCCATAACTTTCTTTTAAGTTCTTTATATTAATTTAAGGCTTAACTATATGCTAATGTGTGTATTTTCAGATGATTGTTTTGGGATTTTGTCAATAACATAATACCATATCTTTATCTATGTTTTCTGAACATACAAGGTAAAATAAACTACATTTATACTTGGCTGGGTTATTTTTTATAATGGATATCCTCTATTTGTCTTGTTTTATTTTTGAAAACTAATCATCTGTGCTAATTATGTTAATATGAAAAATCTTTAATTATGTAATAATTAAATATGTACGATATCTATACCTCTGTGTGTGTGTCAACTAAAATGTCAAAATAATGTAGATGGGAAAAAAAGATGCCAGGGAAATTAAAGGCTCATATTTATAAAAATAAATGCAAATTTATTATACACTTTTATTGGAAATAATTAGAATATTTTATTTAATGAATAGCTATTACTCTAATCAAATGGCTTTTAAAATAGTTTAAATGAATACATTTTTTTATACTTCATATGAATAAGCTATTTTAAAAGTTCTACTCATAAATAGAGGGGGTGAAATGGTAAAAATGTACTCATTCAAAATATCAAAAGAGGCAAATATTTTAAATAAAATAAAATAAAAAAATATATAATATTAAGTAGTGACAGATTATTCCTTGTATAGATATTAATAATAGTGTAATAGCAAGCACTTTCATATCTAATGTCAGTAGTATTAAAAGTTTTTACATATTAATTAGTGACAAACCTATAGGAGGGCCCAATTATTATCTCAGTATGTAGGCAAGGAAACTGAGGCCCAGGGTCAGACAGGTGTTATCAGCAGGATTATCTCTAGTACTGGCATTCTGGCTCCACTCTCTTGCCCTTACATACTGTACTATATGCTTTCATCTATTGATGGGCACTTGGATTGTTCTGTTCCCACATCTTCGGTATCATGAAAAAGGCTGCTATGAGCGTGAGTGTGTAAATATCTCTTCAAGATCCTGCTTTCAATTTTTTTGAAATACACTTAGAATTGGGATTGCAGGATCATATGGTAATTCTATCCTTAAATTTTTTAAGAACTGCCCATTTTTCAATTGAGTTTTTTTAGTATAATATTTTAATAACATAAAGGTAGAGATTATTAATCTCCTCTTGTAAATGGGATAGGCTAGCTTCAATAAACTTAATTAATCTGACCAAGATTAGTGAGAGTTGGACCCACTTTCTCTAGCTCTGAAGATCATGTTTATATGTTTATTCTTATTTTTAACAGCTGGGTGCTTTGAATGAGTCATCATGAACAGCTCAAACTGTTTTTCTCCCTCTTGAAATGTTATATTTGGTTCTTTTAAATGATCACAATAACTGTATGTTAATTTCTGCTGGACCAATACATTGATAATGATTTGGAATTTTTATTACAGTTATTGAAGGAGCATCACTTATACGAGATGACAATGATTTCACTATAATTTGATAATTGTATCTTGAAACTGCAATAGAAAACTTCTCATAGCCTGCCTTTTCATTAGATTTTAAAGTAAATCATTATTAGTGAATGGAAGTCCAGTATTTGCATTGTACCTTATATCATTCAAAGAATAGTTTTTATCCCTAGAGGCGTACTATATATGACAGTTGCACACAGTTGGCAGTTTTAGTAGTGATTCTTTTGATATCACAATGAAATTCTGAATATCTCAGGTAGGCAGGAGTGGCTGTTAAAGGGACTACTAATTGTTTTTACAATAGGTGTTATTTGGCTTAGAAATACAACTATAGCATCTTTGGAAACTGTGAGGTGTCATTGTGTTTAACTTCAACCCCCCTACAGTTGTGGATTTATTTTCCATGTGGATAAAAGCGGAAAAGGAAAAGGTTTTTTCTTACAATTAAATACCAGGAATTCACACATTATTATCATAGATAAACAAGTGTAATCAGTGTTGAATCGGTGCTGAGGCAGCCTACCAATTTCTGTCCACAGTAGATCACTCATTTTTCTTTCTTTCTTTTTTTTTTTTTCCCGAAGATTTTATTTATTTATTAGAGAGAGATAGAGAGTGGGCAAAATAACACAAGCATGGGGGGGGGCAGGCAGAGGGAGAGAGAGATATAAGCAGGCTCCCCGCTGATCAGGGAGCCCCATGTGGAGCTCCATTCTAGGACTCTGGGATCCTGACCTGAGCCTAAGGCAGACACTTAACCAACTGAGCCACCCAGGTGTCCTGATCCCTCATTTTTCTATGTGTTTTATGTTGAATTTCAAAGACTGTTGTAATTCTATTGATTTAAAAGGAAATGAAATTGAATTGGAACATAAAATACGTTATCGTGTTTCTAGCTTTTAAAATAATTTTGTTGTTCACATATATTCAGGAGACTTTTCCATCTAGAACTTCATTAAAGTTATTAAGTACGAACCATTTCACTGAAAGCAGATTCTCTGTTTTTAGAGTTTTGTAGCAAGATTAATTAGCTGCTAGACTGAAGAAAATATGAAGTGAATAAAATTCAAAGATATCTGTGTTTTGTACTGATTGAAGTCAAGTAATAATGAGCTTATTTGATGCTAGATTTTATACTAAATATTTATATGAAATAAGTTTCTCTATGACATATTCTCTGATAAAAATGAAAATAAATTTATATGATCAATTTTGGAATGTGTTGAATGTTCCAGATAATTCTGTACATTTTTTGTTCTTAACATAAGGAAAGGCCCACTGTTTAGTAGGATTAAAAGAAGGAGAGACACTAAAAATGCAACAACTTAATCTAATTGTGTCTCCAAATATATAAAACATTACAGGGCATTATCTTCCTGAATACGCTAGAATGCTTACTAGCTAGAGCTCCTAAATATAGTAATTTGATAGTCCCTTCATCACAGCGCTCTTTTACTTTTCTATCATCAGGCTACTTTGTGACTTTCAAAATATTTACGTAGGGTACTCTAGGCAGGATACTTTGAAATATGAGCTTGCTAATTGCGTTGGCACATGGTATTAGCATCTGCTGAAGAACCAGTTTTAGAATATCAGGAGAATATTTATAGGCCTTTCATGGCATACAGTATAGTATGAAATTATAGGCAACCTCCTAGTCTTCCAGTAAGACTGTTTAAGGTGCCCTTGGCAACATCTGATATTCTCCACAAATGTCCCTGAGGCAGTCAGATTCATCTAAACGAACATTCCTTGAGGCAAAACTTTTCTAGAACACTGTTATCGGCAAACATTAGGCTAGTATTACCTAAGAAAATTTTCTTTGACATGAAATACAGTTTCTTGGAGTTGAGTTGTTATATACTTTATGGTTTTAAAGAACTGTTGTACTTAATGAAACTGTGAATTAAGGCATACTTCACACTGCTAACTGAGGAAGTACTTGATTGGAAGCTCTGAAATTTGGATGTAACCTTAGGCAAAGAAGTGTTTTTACATAGATCAACACATTTTAGTATATTATTCCCTGACTTCCTTGTTGATTAAACTTGCCAATTTTGCTGACTAATGTTATTGTCATTTAAAGTTATTTGTTTCAGAATTTATAGGTGTTTGTTTTTGTTTTGTTTTGTTTATTTCACACATTTTCTCAAGGAAATTTTTTTGTTTTTTAAATGTGGGAAAATTGCCAATGGAAAATAACATGTTTAATTCAAGTAGCAAATTAGTAGTAAAGATAGGGGAAAATACCTTACCTCATTTTGGGGGAATAAGACTTATTTGAAAAAGAATTTAATTTTCAGTGTCTGCCATGTATCAAGTTTTGAATATCATTGAAAACCACAGCAGTTTGTAGGTCAGTGAATGAGATCTGGAAATCTAATTTCAGAACTGCTTTGTTTGCTCTGAATAGCAGATAGCCACCTGGCTTTTGCTGCCCAGAGTCTTGTGTTTATTCTTAGAGTGAGCTTTCTTTTACTTACATGTGCTCTTTGCTCTGAGGTGTGGATTTGGTAGACCATGAAAAGAAGCTTACCATCAGTGTCAAAGGTGACAAAAGTATCTCTGATGCTACTCTTGGTACCCCTGGTACCAAGATGAGAATTAATGTAAAACATTAAACATCATCTAAGGCAGAATTAATGTCCCTGGGGGCCTGGGCCAGTTATTTTGCTGTTCACACACTTTATTTTTTGAGTTAAAAGCAATTTGCTGACTTCTAATTGGTCTGCCTGTATGTCCTTGAATGTCTTTCAAGTGTTTTTACTCTGTAGCCTGTCATCTTGGACTCCAAAAATAAGCTCTTTGTGAATAGTCCTTGTAAGTAGTTGGTAGTTTTAGGATTGGATAATCTTAGGTATAATTAAATCATGTTTGTTTTTAATTCTACTTGAATAAGTAATTTAATGTTTACTTTTTTGTTGTTGAACTAGATTGTGATGTTTCTGATTTGTATTTGTGGTTGAACAAAAACCCTTCTTTATTGTATTTTGTGAGTTTAACTTTTTATTTTAACTTGAATGAAACAATAAATTTAAATAACTGTCTCCTAGATAGCATGATAAGAATTCCACAGTTTAATTTTTACAGTGACATAGCAATATTGGTATCACGTGAAACTAGCCAGTATGTGAAAATATCTAAGACTGATTTTTGAAATGGACATAAATTGTATGTTCATTACTAATTCTCTTTCTTAAATAGATATTAGCTAAATTACATAGAAACCAAAATAAGCTGTTATAAAGAACATATGATGATAGAATTATGTATGTTAAACAAATTTGAAGTAGCATATTTTCCAAGTTTTTGTATTTTGTTTTATTATAATTTTTAAAAGATTTTATTTATTTAATATATTTATTTATTAAGAGACAGAGAAAGTGAGAGAGAGCACAAGTGGGGAGGAGAGGGAGAAGCAGGCTCTCACTGAACAGGGAGCTCAATGCAGGGCTTCATCCCAGGACCCTGGCTGGGATCATGACCTGAGCTGAAGGCAGATGCTTAACCAATAGAACCACCCATTGCCCCAAAATATTATAATTTTAACTGAAATAATTTTGTATATAAAATTGACCAACTAGATAAGGAGATTCAGATTTTTTTAATGAACTTTTTTGAATTCAAATGTATTAATAAAAGGTAATTAAAATAGCAAATAAATTCCATTTCACATTGTTTTACAAATAGATTTTTTTTTAAACAAAAACTTTGGAATAATGGGATATTTGGAATAAGGCAATAATTAGAATAAAGCAGTTTGTATATGTATATTAGTTTGGGATAGATATTTACCTCTATGCTGTGATGTTTGTTATATTTATTTTAAAACTACTTGTAATATTATTGTTTGATATTAGGGTTTACTTCTGCAACATAATTTTTTTTTTTTTTTTTTTAAAGATTTTTTATTTATTTATTTGTCAGAGAGAAAGCGAGCGAGATCGAGCACAGGCAGACAGAGTGGAAGGCAGAGTCAGAGGGAGAAGCAGGCTCCCTGCGGAGCAAGGAGCCCGATGTGGGACTCGATCCCAGGACGCTGGGATCATGACCTGAGCCGAAGGCAGCTGCTTAACCAACTGAGCCACCCAGGCGTCCCACTTCTGCAACATAATTAATAAAGTGTTTTACAGTTATTAAGCCATTTTTCTGAAGCTAGTTCTCTGGACCAAAAAGGCCAGCCATGACCATTTTCCCAGAAAATGTTCAGATATGTGCAAATTTACATACAGCATTCAAGTCATTCATGATTCAAGTCATTCATGATGTGATTATTTATGACATAGATAAGGGTGAGTTGTGTAATAGAGTCATTTCTACAGAACTTATGACAATCTTAAATCTGTGCAAAGATTTTTTTTTTTAATGCTCTTGTGGTTACAGGAAATGTTTTATTGAAGGTATCTTGGTGTTTCCCTCCCAACTGTTCCCTAACAAATCACATTTAAGTCCTATCAAGGTCTTCTCTGCAGTACTTTTCAAATCCACTGATTTACTCAAATTCACTCTTCCTTGGCTCAAATCATTCTCTCACTTAGGCTAGTCTTGTATAGGACTTTCATGTTTTCAGGTTTTTCCTTGCCTGTAGCATTTAAAGCCTCATTGATAAATGAATTTCCCCCACATTATAGCTCTGATTTTTTTGCTTCTATGTTCAAAAACTTTCATTCATCCTTTCATTTATTACAGAGTAGGACCGTGTATAACTGCAACTATAAATTACCCTTCAAAAATTTGTGAATAGAATTACCCTCTGTGAGATAAACTCTGGAATTTCTACATAAGGGATCACTTCATGCATTAGTATAGTCATCTTAGAGCGAGAGGATGTGAGTCCTAAGTCTGTTAGAGTTATTGTAAGCCGTTTGAATATCATAAAACACACTTGGACGAGGCTTGTCCATTAGGAGTCTAAAATCAGATCGAAAAAAGTAATTCACATAGGCAAGCTTTGGCCATGCTCAGGAGAGAGACAACAGTTACTTTAAAGGTTGATCTAATGTTCTGTAACATTTGGATGACCAAAAAAAAAAAAAAAATCCTGTCTTTGATTCCATGCTCACCTAGCAAACTTCTGATTTTAATGTAGCTCAGCCTCAGGGAGAGAATGTACCAGTCATGCTGACACGTGTTTTCTGCTGACAGAACCAGGTTTCTGAGGTGTCAGGGCTGAAGGCCAGATCCTGGATGGTGTTAAATTCGTCAGGTAATATCACAGTGTGAGGTCTTTGGGAGGTAGCCTGAATCTTCCTGGTGACAGACAGGTCTTGCCAGGAGCTTTCTATTTCAATGTCAGAACCAAATAAAATCTCCCCCCACAAAAAAAAATTCCTATTCTCAAATCCAAAAGCCCTTCATGTCCTTCCTATGAACCATATTTTACTTTCTCCTCTTTATTTTCTCTTTTATGTACTTCTCACACTAGTCAAGTTGAGTTGAGTCATGACCCGTTCTCCTGCTGCCTCTTCCCTTTCTGTGCGGATTTCTCATGAGCTGTGCATCTGGAATGGAAGTCCCTTGCCTGGTTATTTATCTCTTTCCTAATATTTCTCATTTTTCATGGTCCAGTTTATATTCTCTTTTCTCCTAATCTCTTCTGTGATTTCCACAATCAAATGTAATCTTTCTCTTTCCTTAACTCCTGGGACACTTAGAGAGACAGAGTTGGCCGTGGAGGGAGAGTCATGCATCCCAAGAGGTCTGTGTCTTGCACTCCAGGAGTATAGAAGGGATATTCATAAAACAAGTTACTATGTGGCTGAGTGAATGAGGATGTCATTGATTCTCTTGAGATCAACTATAGGAGTTAATATAGATATCAAAACCCAGGTTAGTACTATTAGTTGATATCATCACATTTTATCTTTTTTCCTACAGTTTTTTTGAGTATGTCACTTATGGGTCCTGTGCTCATTCCCAGTTTCTAGACAGTCTTTCTTAAATATCTGATTTCTATATTTAAGCTCTCATTTATTTTATAAGAACAGTGTTGATTTTTACCATGAATTTTGAACTATAGTTTAAAAAAAAAGAAGAGAAAGAATATTAACAAGGGTTTGCCCTGTCATATATGACATATTTTTGCTCTGCCAAGCAATCAACTCCTGATCTATAATTACTATGAAAATGTCAACAGTAGGCTGCTGGATTTTTGCCATAAGTTGTCACAGAAATTAGCCACCTCACAGTAAGCTTTCAGAGTAGGAAAAGGAGTTTCCCTGTCTGTTTTGTCTAAACTCAAACTTTCTAAAAATGAGAATCCTAAAGAAACACTGGTAAACTGCCCTTAAGACTCAAATGATGGATTCACTTGCTGTAGGTAATATTATATAAGAGGGAAATATAGAGAGATATATTTTCTCTGGAAGAGCATCTGTTGAAAGGAAACTTCCTAACCTGATTTTATAGTAAAAATGCAATGTTAAGAACAGCCATTTAGAAAACACCTATTGAGAAGATACAAATGCTCTGGGATAGACTATGTAACCTATTTTGTGAATTAAGAACAATGTTAGTACCTCAAATGAAATTTAAATTACAATTTCTAACCTAAATTTTTCTTCTTTTTTACTTGAAATCTTACAATGCTAGCAATATGCATTCAATTTGGAAGAATCTAAAATACCAATGAAAGTCTTACAACCTGTAACATAGATTAAAGTTACTTAACAAAGATAAAGATAATATCTATGGTTTGTGGATATTTTATATTTAAACTATGTAAAAATAGTAATGACAACAAATGCAAAGCAAATACCAAGAATTATAATCACTATGTATTGAGTGGTTTTACTGTTACGCTTGCTATTTTCTTAAAATAGTCTCTTAATTTACATCTTGGAAGATACTCTGAACCAACTATCAGGGAGGCAGCGTGTATACCCTTAAAATTGAAAACAGAAATGAGGCCTTTGGACGTGATCTGAAATCAAGTCATGCTGTAATTGCTGGAATATTGCGTTGCATGTTATAGTGTAGTGGTATAGGATTACAGTGTTTTATTATTATTGTAATAAAAATTCGAAGTATTTGAGTCATGCAGTCTTTGACGAACTAATGCACATGATGGAATGTCATCTTGAAGTTTATAATTTTTATCATGACTATTTTTAATAACATTATGATAGTTTATATGTAATGCTCTTTGTTAAAATTTTTGAAGAGTTAAGGACTAAGTACTTTACTTCTTAGATTTCAGGATCTGAGGCTTATAATTGAAGGTAGTTGAATTTAGTTGCATTGAAACCATAATGTTTTGATGTATCATTGTGTTGGTTCACAGCTTTGAGAGTTCTTCCTGCTGATATTCAAAACTGGCCCTGCACTGGCAGGACAAGGAGATTCTTAAGGAAAAGGCAGCCCACTCCAAATTGGTATGTGGCAAGTTTAAGAGGAGAGGGACTTACTTATGAGGCTTGTTGCTGGACCCCAAGACAAGTAGATTTCTGTATCTGTCTGCCAGAATCTGAAAAGCCGATTTCACAGAAACAGAAAGTCGAATGGTGGTGACCAGCGGCTGGGGACCGGGAAATGGGCTGGTGTAGGTCAAAACGTACAAACCATTGTAAGAATGAGTTCTGAAGATGTAAGGTACAGCATGATGCCTGTAGTTAATAATAGGATATTGTTTACTTAATAGTGGCTAAGACTAGATCTTAAGCATTCTCAGAACAACAGCAGAAAAACGTTAACTATGTAGATTGATATAAATTAATTATCCTGAACTTGGTAATCATTCCACAATGTATATGTGTATCAAATCATAGTGTTGTGCACTTTAAGTACATACATTATATTTGTCAATTTTCTCCAATTACTCTTTGATAAGGTTTAAAAGAAAAGGGAGGGGAAAACGTTTATGCCTTAACTGGGTTCAGTGATGTGCATGGTTTAAAGGTTCTCAACAACACATTATTCTCTCCAGGCTGCATCCTTGAATTGGCTCTTAGTGTGGGAATAGTTGATACAATGTACATTCTAAAAACAGGGGAGAAGGTAAAGAACATTTGATGTCCTGGTCCAGCTCTTGGTTCAACTGGTTTTCATGTCTTTTCAATGACCTCCTCCAGCAAATTCACACTGAAATTGATCTTTGGGGAAAGGAGATTTCTATTTTCTTCATTGTGTTTAAATGAGTAGTTCTGACTACAGTATTTATGTTTCAGGCCAGAGATCTAATTTCTTATTTAGTGTTAAACAGCAGCTGATAGTGGGGGAGGGGGGAGCAACCAGGACATAGAATTAAAAAAAAAAAAAAAAATCTTGCCAAATATTTAAGTTTTCTCCATTTTTTAAAGTTACTTTTACGACATCACTTAGAACATGTGTTTAGGACATATGTTTTAAGGTTATCATGAATGCAGATAAATGACATGCAGAAAATGGAGTAAATACTTAAAAGTGTCTTCAAATAGACAGGATAAAAGACTTAAGAATGATTCCAATGTTTGAAACATCTTTGAATATTGTACATCTATAATATGGCAATTTCATAGTAATTTCAAATGCCATCTAACAAAATTTTGTTACATAAAAATAATCAAATTATAATCAGAAAAGAAGCAAATTAAAAAGTTTGGAATCTAACTACTGCTCAGGAAAAAAGAAATAAGATAGATTTCATACCATTTTAAAGGTATCAGACATGATGGCAAAATAATAGAAAAGTGAACATTTTAGTTAGGTATCATTTTTTTCCTATATGAAAATACTGAACAACTTCTCCTTTTCCCATATGCCCTTAATCTTGATTAAATAAAGCCAGGATATGTAAGGTTAAAAGTAGTTGTTTATTACTATTGTTATATTGTTAATAGATGCAACCAAATAATTGGTTACAACAGTTATAAAGTAATTGGCTGCTTATTTTTTTAATTTTTTTAAAGATTTTATTTATTTATTTGACAGAGAAAGAGACAGTGAGAGATGGAACACAAGCAGGGGGAGTGGGAGAGGGAAAAGCAGGCTTCCTGCTGAGCAGGGATTCTGACTTGGGGCTTTATCCCAGGACCCTGGGACCATGACCTGAGCAGAAGGCAGAAGCTTCACGACTGAGCCACTCAGATGCCCCTGGCTATTTATTTTTTATTTTATTTTATTTATTAAAAGATTTTATTTATTTGTTGGACAGACAGAGAGAGATCACAGGTAGGCAGAGAGGCAGGCAGAAAAAGAGGGAGAAGCAGGCTTTCTGCTCAGGGCCTTGATCCCAGGACCCTGAGACCATGACCCACACCAAGGCTTAACCCACTGAGCAACCCAGGTGCCCTGGCTGTTTATTTTTAATTTGAGTTATTTTGGAATTTTACAGGTGGCCCTGCTTTCCCTTTTCTGCACCTCGCTATGACTCAATGTCACATTGAATGACATCCGTCTTTGCACAAACATAGGATGAAATTACACATATAAAAAGCTCATTTTATCCCAAGAGGAAAAAAAGTAAACATAAAAATTCTCTTCTATTAGTGGTTGAATTTATTTCAAAAAGCTACAGATGAAGGGCAGAGCTATTTCCCTAGCATGGAACTAAGAGCCACAGGAGCAACATTGCCATTTACTACATCATCACTGAGCACAGACTGATAACCATGCCGTCTATGCAAAACCCAAATGATTCCAGCACAGGCTGCCGAGAGCGCTAGGATTCCTGTAAGTGAATGCCTGGAGGTTATGTGTAGGTCATACTTCGGCATTGTCATTCACAGGCAGTGGTAGTGGCCAAACCAGACATTTTAAGGTTATTTCTTAAATTCATTCTAAGATAGTTTGTAAATTCTTAGTACTTGGATTTGTTTTGCATTTTGTCATACATCTTGAAAAAAAAGTTACCTCAATTTTTTAAAAATACCTCGAGCTTGTGACAACATTTCTCGGACCTTAGATTATAAAATTTCTAGTGGCATTATGGAAACATTGAAACAATTGTGTTGTATCAATTGAAATGATTGTACCTGGATTTTGAATTGAATAAGGTTTCTGTTCTGTACTATAATCTGCCTGATTATAAATAGGTGTGTAGGTTTAATATAGCAATGGTTTTTTGTTTCAAAAAACTTTTTTCAGATAAATAGATAAAAAGATAAATAGAAAGATAGGAACAATCCTAATATGACTTAAACCAAGAGACAATGTTCAATCTATCTTAACTGTGTACAAAGCTGGTTTGATTAACTGTACTAAATTCCTGTTAAGATTTATAGTTAAACCTCTATTCATTAATTGTCCATTAAGAGACCATTCAAATAAGTAAAAAAAAAAATGCAGTCTATATACTTGGTCTTTGACATACTCTAAGACAATATTAGCAATTGGCTCATTAGATTACAAGGACAAATATTTGCAATTTATTTGAAGAAAGACTATTTGAAATTAGCTATCTCATCTAGGGAAAACACAGTTGTTATCATTTCCTCAGATCATTATCTATTTTAAGTGAGGAGATAATCAACATTAGAAAGTAGAGTGTCTCTCTTACTACAGGGTTATGCATGAAAGCTGGCATGATTCTTGGGCACTTCTTGGACTACAGAAATACTTTGTGTGTGTGAGTGTGTGTGTATGTGTGTGTGTGTGTGTGTGTAGCTGAGTTTATAAAAATGAGAACTAATCTATAAGAAAAAGTAGAGTTTATTTTGTGGTATTTTCTGAAATACTGATGAAACATGAATGAGCCTATTTAGAGATTCCTAGATTCTATTATTCAGAGCTTCCTATGGATATGGGCACCTGTTTCTGAAAGTTCTTCTGAAGTTCTGTGTTAACATCTTAGGACAATCAAACCCTGATGTTATTGATCTGATTGATTGCTGCTCTGAATACATTCAACCAAAATTAAGTTAGAAAACGCTTCAATACACCATAACAGCAAGGACCTTATTATAGTCTATAAACATAGTGGAGATGTCACTTATTTAGTTCAATACAACATAATCTTGCTGTTGAATATTGTGAAGTTAAGTCTAGCTGCCGTAATGCATGTATTATAGAATTACTGTCATTTTGCAGCCAGATTCCCTGAGATTGAACCCTGACTTACCATTTGCTGCTAGATTAGTTTGACCTCTGAATCTGCTACTTACTGCTAAGTGACCCTGGACAAATTATCTTCTGTCCACATTTTCTGGCTCTGTAAAAGGGAGATGGTATTAACCTCCTGCATGCTGTTGTATTGGAAGGTTATATATTGATATGTAGAAGTTCTTAGTTCACACTGGCATATGTTAAGTACATGATACATATTAATTATAATTATTTCTGTTGTCAACAATGCCTTGTTATTTTGGTTTAAAATTTAAGTTGAACCCTTAAGAAAAATTATTCAATGTTCAACAACTGAACCTACATTTTGATTAAGCACTTTGTCTAAAATGTGTAAGATTTGGAATTTTCCAACAAATCACAGGCTTCTATTCACTTACACAAATTTTATCAGATATTAAGAGCAAAAATATGTATAAATTAAAAGCACTTTGCACTTACTATATGCCCCAGAGATAATCACTAACATTTGTAAGACTCAGCTAGCTAGAAGATGAGAAGGATATTTTCTCTTTCAGAAAATGAGGATTATTATAAATATCAAATGATCAAATACACAGGCAAACCCTTTGGAAAATAATAAATTGCTAAACCATGGTATCATTTCAAAGACAAACACTCTTCTTCCATTTATAAATTTGTCTTTGTTTCCTAAATATGCGCATTTACTTTTTAATATTTGTAAAATTTATAATGATCATTAAGACTAAAAATAAATCAAAACAATGAGGAAAAGACTGCTTTGTTTTTAAATGATTCTGTGTGCCATTTTTAGCCTTCCACCCAAGTCATGTCATCGCCTCCCTAAAGAATCTTTGGACTAGTGAAGAGATTGACATGTTGAAGAATGATTAGAAGGTATTGTGACAAGGAAAGTAAGATAAGCACATGCAAATTACATCTGCAGACGTAGGTGATTCAATAAAGCCCTCAGAGAGTTCATGACACTTAATCTGGTTTTTGATGGATTAATAGAATTTGCCATTTGGACAAGTGGAAGAAAGCATATGCAATAGGGATCTGTATGCACAAAGCTATGGAGGTATGAAAGGGCACAGCAGGTGTCATAACTATAAGAAATTAAGCATGGCATAAATGAAGAGTGAATGATGGAATGAGGGAATCATGGAAGATGGGACTAGACTGAAAGGTATTTCTAAAACCTGCTAAACAGATTGTCCTTTATAGACAGTGGAGGCTTCCTATAGTTACCACTTAGCTGTGGCTGTTTGGCTGATTTTGATGGGTGTCCACAGGGTCAGAGTAAAACCTTTGCAGATCTTAATCCCTGAATGGCCTCCATTATTTCCCCGTATGCAATTAACAGTAAAAATGAGAGTGTGGAATTAGTATAAAGAATTTCAGTGAAGTTCTGCTTCCCCCCCATGATACCTGCTTTGCTTTCTTTCTGAAAAATTAAAAATGCAAAAATTTTTAACTTTTTTATTTTATAATTTTTATTGTGTTGATACCTCTAGTTTCCTAGGTTGTAAAGTGCATGCTTTATCTCAGGTAATAAATTATTAGTCTTTCATGTAATGGCTTGTGGATGCATTCACATCTTATAGCCTGCCTACATAGTGAGAATCAAGACTGGTATGATTTTGTATTCCAAACTGGGGAATAAGAAATCCCTAAAAAAGAGGGTGGAAAAAAAGGAATATTTTGATCATAAGGACTTACATAGATGTGAAAGTTTTCCTTCTAGCCTCCAAGCACAGAAAACACAATTTAATTGCCACACTATATCAGATTGCAAACTTATAAATGTTAGCATTAAGTTTCTTGGAAATAACATTTTTTTCTTTAAATTTCTTATGCATCTTGAGTTCCGTTCTGGTACAAATGACAGACTGCTCATCCATCAAAACCCAGATTAAGTATCATAAATCAATTACTGCTCCAATTTAAAAATAATATTTTCAAATACCTACTGCTTGGAAAAAGAATGTGTTTAGAAAGAAACCGCTACTTCTCCAGTGACAATGAACAGCCTACAGCGGGTCACCCAATACATGGACTTCCGCATGGTGAGCAAAGAGTTAACCAAAGCTAATTTGACTTTCTCTTTGTTGAAACGAAATTGCTGATGAACTTCTGGTTTCAGTTGTGGCTGTAATAGTCTTTTTACAGCAAATGAGAGAGAATAATCTGAATCTAACACTTTTGTCCTTCCAGTGTTATTGGTATGTTAAAATGTCAAAGGAGAAATTCAGCTGCTAGTGACTCATATGCCGACTACAAGTGAATATTAACTAGTGTATATAATTTTAGAAAATTGTAATGTATAGGCTGTTGTATTTAATGTTTCAAGCTTTTAATACATCTTCCTTGTTAAGATACTGTTTTAGATTCTTATTTCTTAGAACTGCTATAGGAAAACAAAGTTTCCTGGCAAAATGTCAATAACATAATCACTATTCATTTTAATAGGTAAAGTTATGCTAAACTTACAGAACTATTTTATCATATTTTCAAAAAGATCTAAATTGTCATTTGACTTACAAGCATGAAGTAACAAATATATCTTTCCATTTCCAAAAATGTGATTAGTTCTAAAAGGTGTAAGAAGAAAAAAGAAAAGGATACATAAATTCCAGAACATTTGGAAAATAAAGTTCAGAATTTGAGATATTTGCCCAAAGTAACTTACCTGGTAAGACTCAGAGGTAACCTGCCTGACTCTCAGGCCCCAAATCTTAGTCACTGTTCTCTACTGACTTCTCAAAATAGGTTGAATTTCACGAAAAGTAAATGACTATAGTCTCTAACCATTTAGAATGAAATAGTAGCTCTAAAATAAAACACCTACATTTCCCATTATGCCTGCTCATAGAAAGGAATAACTCTAAATATAACAGCAAACTACAAACAGTTGAAAAAAATTGTTACCTCTGTTGCTGTAACATTTTAATTTCACTTATCGTTCAATAAATCTCTACAAAATTGCCCCTCACCATTTTTTTCCCCTACTGTGTTAGGCAGTGGTGATTCAAAGACAAAGTATTTAAGGGCTCTGCCTTCCTTCTTCTTTTTGGTCTACAAATATCTCTTTGTGTAGGTTCCTGTGGTGTGTTAGGAAATGAGAATGTGTTTATCTGGCGCTTAGAGACTGAAGTGTTGGGTAGCATTTAAGTTGGAGCAGTGAGTAAGAACATAAAACTCCAGGAAAGTTCAGAAGGTCATTTACAAATCAGGCCTCTTACGCTTCATGTTAAGATGTGTTTGCATTCCCTCATCATAAATTAAATGAAAGCAGCATGGCTAAAATTTTACTGGTTAGGAGAGGCAATCTGGAACTTAATTTTTATTATGAAGTTCAAAATATGAGTGATTCCAAACTGATAAATGTATATTAACTTGCTGAAATAGATTTACATTCATATTAGTCATTGTTCAAAAATGTCTAAAATGCTTCACTATATTTAAAATGACATACTAAAATAAATATTTTTAATGGAGCTATAGTGGATTTGTGGGTGACAACTGAATAATTTTTCTCATCCTTGACCTTATATTATGCTCAACACTGATTAAAGTATTTAAAGGTTCATATAAAAAATTACATGTAACCAAATACCTGCCACATAGTGTAATAATTGAAAGATTAATATTCTGTTATTTTCTTATATTAGCTTATAGCTTTATTAGAAAGCAAGCTGATAGTGTATTCAGATATACTTTATTGCATTAATATCCTTCTATAATACATTCATAACACTATCACTCCAAATGTGTTAGTACGTAAAAAATTCATTTACTTCTATGATCAGGTCTTGATTTCTTTTGTCAAAGTAAAAGTACCGGCTTACTGTCAGAAATCATAAACAAATAGTGTATATCTAAATAGTAAATCAAATTGATCAAGATTATGGGCTATATATTTTCACATAACTTTATTTCAGAAAATAAAAACCACTTGAAAGTCAAAATTCATGGAGTATTTTTGAATTGACAGCTGACCCCTTGGTTATTTCATTTTGATAATTTTCAGCCATACAACTTGATTATAAGACTAAAAACCTGCCAAGTAAATCATAAGAATCTAACAAAATATATTGTAACTTAAAAATGAAAAGAAAATTGTAAATAGAAATGTTAGAGTTTTTGAATTGAGTTTATGTTGAATCGATGCACTATTCCTTTTTTTTTTTTTTTAAGATTTTATTTATTTATTTGACAGACAGAGATCACAAGTAGGCAGAGAGGCAGGCAGAGAGAGAGAAGAAGGGAGGCAGGCTCCCCACTGAGCAGGGAGCCCGATGCGGGGCTCGATCCCAGGACCCTGAGATCATGACCCGAGCCGAAGGCAGCAGCCCAAACCACTGAGCCACCCAGGCGCCCTATGCACTATTCCTTTTTAATCAAATCTCACATTCCCCTTGAAATATATTTATTCACTTTTTTTTTTTTTTAAAGAAAGAGAGAGAGAGAAATGCATGATGGGGAGAGGGGCCCAGGGAGAGGGATGGAGAGAAAAAAACAAAAAAAGCATGATGGGGGGAAGGGCAGAGGAAGAGGGAGGAACAGAGTCTTAAGAAAAGGCTCCACACCCAGTGCAGAGCCCAATGACCCTGAGATCATGAGCTGAGCAGAAATCAAGAGTTGGATGCTTAATCAACTATCCACCCAGGCGCCCCTTCCTTGAAATATTTATTTTTCCTCAAGTCTTATTAGGTACCAAAGCAGACATCTACTTTTGTTGAGGAAAGTGACATGTTTCATTCCCCTGGATGAACTTTTTAAACACAACCATTTTATCTTTTTGTGTTAAGTTTATATATTTAAAAACAACTGTTACCTCGTAGGAATAATTTATTAAATTTTGTTTGCAGTAACAAATGCTTTTTTTCTGAGTGATTTAAAGTACTCAACTTGTATGTGGAACACATATAAACATACTTATTTTAAAATACTTTCTAGAATTATAGATAATGTAATATTTTATAATGTAAACTTCCGACAGGTAGGAAGCTTAAGTAAGTTGAAAAAAAGAAACTTTTTCTAAAATATTCACCCAACTAAAGCTAAAAATTAAAAGTGCGCTTTTTTTTTCTTTTCCTTTTTTTTTTTTTTCTGCTTAGGAACTGTTTTCATTAAAATCAAGACTAATAAGAAAATAAGAAAAAAAAAAAAAAGACACTTAGGTGCCCCTGGGTGGCACAGTCAGTTAAGATGACAACTCTTATTGACTTGGATCATGGCATCTAGACCTGTGTAGGGTTCCTTGTGCAGACTCAGTTTGAGATTCTCTCTCTCCCTTTCCCTTCTTCCCTCCCCCTGCATGCCCGTTGTCTCTCTCTTCTCTCTCAAAATAAATATATCTGAAAAAAGACATCCAAAAGAACAGTGGTTTTAAGCAGTTAGAGGATTATTTCTCTCACACAGTCAACCAAGGACAATCATGGTGCCCTCATAATGAACACCAAACTCTGCTTTCCTTCTTCCTTCTTTTCTCAGACAGAAAAACCATTCTATAATTTCCCAAGCAGATTTCCTGTAGGTTTCAATGATCAATACTGAGTCACAAATTTTTGTCTTGGTTACAGAGTCTATTAGTTTTGTCACTTTTCTAACTAATGTTTAATTAGTATTTCACCCTTATTGTGAAATGTGCTCTACCAGAAAAGAAGATATTTGAGAAAGTCAGCTTGGATGACATCCAAGAGTGTTTATCATAATTAGGTTACACAATTAAAGAAAAAATAAATATAGATAAGATGTATACTTATTTATCTTGAAAACATTTCTCTAGAAAGCTCATCTAGCAGTTAATTAAAAAATGGAAGTGTCTTACTTTTTTGATGCTGGGTTTCTAATAAACACAAATTCTTTGTGGCTTTATATTACTGTAGTAGTGCTTTTCCTAAATCTTAATAAATAACAGTATATAGTTTCCACATATAATAATAAAAACAAAATGTGAATAATCTGTAATACCTGAGAAAATGTCTCTCCTATGAAATCGCTATTTAATTTGATCAAATATTCTATAACCTATTCACATTAGCATAATAATACTTTTCCTTTTTACATTCAAGGATGTAATTTTAATTTTCCTCTTTGTGCTTTTTTCTATAATTTCTAAATATTGTAAAATACACTATCTTTAAATACATATAATTTGTATTTTGTATAAAAATACATATTAATTAACTTATAAAAGTATTTAAAAACAGGTAGGAAAATATAACAATATAATTAGTGGTTATTCTTTGGGTGATGAGATTATGAGTAATTTTTTTTTATTCTGGCTTTTTCAATTTTTCTAATTTTAAAAATTATTTTTATTAAAACTAAATTGCACTTAATTTTTCAAATAATCTAAATCAATTTAAAATGGTGCTGGAACAATTAGACATCCATGTATGAAAATATGATCTCAGTCTTCTCATCATACTTTATACAAAAATTAGTCAAGGGGCACCTGGGTGACTCAGTGGGTTAAAGCCTCTGCCTTCAGCTCAGGTCATGATTCCAGTGTCCTGGAATCGAGCCCCGCAGCATCAGGCTCTCTGCTCAGCAGGGAGCCTGCTTCTTCCTCTCTCTCTCCCTGCCTCTCTGCCTACTCTCTCTGTGTCAAATAAATAAAATCTTAAGAAAAAAATTAGCACAAAATGGATCATAAGCTGAACATAAACACAGAACTAGAAAACTTTTAAAAGAAGCCATAAGAGAAAACTTCTCATCCAGATTTTTTTGTTCAATTATACAGGCATTGATAGTAATTTCGATATAACAAAATTATTTTTAAATTTTTTATTTTTTATAAACATATATTTTTATCCCCAGGGGTACAGGTCTGTGAATCACCAGGTTTACACACTTCACAGCACTCACCAAAGCACATACCCTCCCCAATATTTTTCAAGTTTTATAGAGAAAAACAGCAAATATAAGGAACTTTAAAATCTCAAATGGAATGTTTAAGGGAAAGAAAAAAATCATAATATTAAAAAAACTTGAAATATAGGCCAAGTAGTTTGATTTTTCTCTTCTGCAAACCTTAATATTGCTGACCCCTGATTTTGAACTAAAAATGTTTGAATGGAAAACAAAACCAAACCAAAAAAGGCAGTCTTCCTACTTTTAGTCATTAAATACTTTAACACCATTTCAGGAATAGTTCTTTCATCAAAACTATAAAAAGACATTATTTCATAGGCAGGAGGGAAACATGCATATCCCTGCGATTCACAGTTGATACTGACAATATGCTCCCCATTCCCACCATGGAGGCTTGAGGTTTTCTTTTTTAAGGAAAAAAAGTCGTATACGTAAAATAATTTTTCATTTCTTAGAATCCCACACTCTAAAATTTTAGAAGAGTAGCAATAATGTTTCACCAAGTTTTACCCAAGTTCTATTAATTTCAACTATTAATCTTTTCGTGTGCAGTGCTTTTGAACCTTCGCTCCATAACGAAATCACCTAGAGAGCTTACAAAACACTGTAGTCTGTGTCACATCCCCAGAGATTCCAATTAATTATTCTAGTAAATGACCTAGAAGTTACAATTTTTAGAAACTCATATTAGAAACTTCATATTAAAAAGTGCTCCATATCACTTGGCATCAGGGAAATACAAATCAAAACCACAATGAGATATCACCTCACACCAGTCAGAATGGCTAAAATCAACAAGTCAGGAAATGACAGATGCTGGCGAGGATGCGGAGAAAGGGGA